>NC_047507.1:39404420-39468691 GCF_902827115.2 Pseudochaenichthys georgianus | reverse complement strand
TAAGTCAAGTTCCTTTAACCAGCTGCGTGCGTCCAGTCCATAAGTCAAGTTCCTTTAACCAGCTGCGTACGTCCAGTCCATAAGTCAAGTTCCTTTAACCAGCTGCGTACGTCCAGTCCATAAGTCAAGTTCCTTTAACCAGCTGTGTACGTCCAGTCCATAAGTCAAGTTCCTTTAACCAGCTGTGTACGTCCAGTCCATAAGTCAAGTTCCTTTAACCAGCTGCGTACGTCCAGTCCATAAGTCAAGTTCCTTTAACCAGCTGTGTACGTCCAGTCCATAAGTCAAGTTCCTTTAACCAGCTGTGTACGTCCAGTCCATAAGTCAAGTTCCTTTAACCAGCTGCGTACGTCCAGTCCATAAGTCAAGTTCATTTAACCAGCTGCGTACGTCCAGTCCATAAGTCAAGTTCCTTTAACCAGCTGTGTACGTCCAGTCCATAAGTCAAGTTCCTTTAACCAGCTGTGTACATCCAGTCCATAAGTCAAGTTCCTTTAACCAGCTGTGTACGTCCAGTCCATAAGTCAAGTTCCTTTAACCAGCTGTGTACGTCCAGTCCATAAGTCAAGTTCCTTTAACCAGCTGCGTGCGTCCAGTCCATAAGTCAAGTTCCTTTAACCAGCTGCGTACGTCCAGTCCATAAGTCAAGTTCATTTAACCAGCTGCGTACGTCCAGTCCATAAGTCAAGTTCCTTTAACCAGCTGTGTACGTCCAGTCCATAAGTCAAGTTCCTTTAACTAGCTGCGTACGTCCAGTCCATAAGTCAAGTTCATTTAACCAGCTGCGTACGTCCAGTCCATAAGTCAAGTTCCTTTAACCAGCTGTGTACGTCCAGTCCATAAGTCAAGTTCCTTTAACCAGCTGTGTACATCCAGTCCATAAGTCAAGTTCCTTTAACCAGCTGTGTACGTCCAGTCCATAAGTCAAGTTCCTTTAACCAGCTGCGTACGTCCAGTCCATAAGTCAAGTTCCTTTAACCAGCTGCGTACGTCCAGTCCATAAGTCAAGTTCCTTTAACCAGCTGTGTACGTCCAGTCCATAAGTCAAGTTCCTTTAACCAGCTGTGTACGTCCAGTCCATAAGTCAAGTTCCTTTAACCAGCTGTGTACGTCCAGTCCATAAGTCAAGTTCCTTTAACCAGCTGTGTACGTCCAGTCCATAAGTCAAGTTCCTTGAATGTGACATCAAAGAGTAAACGCTAGTTCAGTGTGACTTAGCTCTCTGTCTGCAGCTGCTAGTCCATTCATCGATCATTGGATCAACATGAGACGTGTGGACACAGAGATGCATGTCGAGCTGCAGAGTGTATGGACAGACTGAAGTATGGACAGACTGAAGTATTGACAGACTGAAGTATGGACAGACTGAAGTATTGACAGACTGAAGTATGGACAGACTGAAGTATTGACAGACTGAAGTATGGACAGACTGAAGTATTGACAGACTAAAGTATTGACAGACTGAAGTATTGCCAGACTGAAGTATTGACAGACTGAAGTATTGACAGACTAAAGTATTGACAGACTGAAGTATTGACAGACTGAAGTATTGACAGACTGAAGTATGGACAGACTGAAGTATTGACAGACTGAAGTATGGACAGACTGAAGTATGGACAGACTGAAGTATGGACAGACTGAAGTATGGACAGACTGATGTATTGACAGACTGAAGTATTGACAGACTGAAGTATTGACAGACTGAAGTATTGACAGACTAAAGTATTGACAGACTGAAGTATTGACAGACTAATGTATTGACAGACTGAAGTATGGACAGACTGAAGTATTGACAGACTGAAGTATTGACAGACTGAAGTATGGACAGACTGAAGTATGGACAGACTGAAGTATTGACAGACTAAAGTATTGACAGACTGAAGTATTGACAGACTGAAGTATTGACAGACTAAAGTATTGACAGACTAATGTATTGACAGACTGAAGTATGGACAGACTGAAGTATTGACAGACTGAAGTATTGACAGACTGAAGTATGGACAGACTGAAGTATTGACAGACTGAAGTATTGACAGACTGAAGTATTGACAGACTGAAGTATGGACAGACTGAAGTATTGACAGACTGAAGTATTGACAGACTGAAGTATTGACAGACTGAAGTATGGACAGACTGAAGTATGGACAGACTGAAGTATTGACAGACTGAAGTATTGACAGACTGAAGTATGGACAGACTGAAGTATTGACAGACTAAAGTATTGACAGACTGAAGTATTGCCAGACTGAAGTATTGACAGACTGAAGTATTGACAGACTGAAGTATTGACAGACTGAAGTATTGACAGACTGAAGTATGGACAGACTGAAGTATGGACAGACTGAAGTATGGACAGACTGATGTATTGACAGACTGAAGTATTGCCAGACTGAAGTATTGACAGACTGAAGTATTGACAGACTGAAGTATGGACAGACTGAAGTATTGACAGACTGAAGTATGGACAGACTGAAGTATGGACAGACTGAAGTATGGACAGACTGATGTATTGACAGACTGAAGTATTGACAGACTGAAGTATTGACAGACTGAAGTATTGACAGACTGAAGTATGGACAGACTGAAGTATTGACAGACTAAAGTATTGACAGACTGAAGTATTGACAGACTGAAGTATTGACAACAATGTCATATGTTATGTAAGATATGGCAGGAATGCTGCTCTTCCCAGATGATGTTCATGTCAAACTGTCTCTATTTGGGTTTTGGATCTAAAAGAGACGTTCAAGAAGTTTCATTGATAGAAGCTGAAATGCACATTTCTCCTGATTTTCTTTAATGGAACAAATAATCTGCAGTTTAGGAGCATCTAATGCAACCCTAAAGACAATGTCACAGACTTTAGTAAAAGCATGTATCTGTTTATAAATATGAATGTGTACTTTTGTAAAGATAGTAGTATACATTCTTGTGACAGATTTAGATTTCTTTGCAGCAGGCTGCAACTGCTAATGATGACTGTTATGTATATCACATTGGATCATAGCCATTACACACACACACACACACACACACACACACACACACACACACACACACACACACACACACACACACACACACACACACACACACACACACACACACACACACACACACACACACACACACACACACACACACACACACACACACACACACACACACACACACACACACTGCTCCTCTGTGTACGAGCTGACCTGAAGAGCATTCTGTCTGAAACATATGAAAATCAAACCTCATTATCAGCTGCTTGTCTGGCTCTGTGTGTGTTTGTGCGTGTGTGTGTGTGTGTGTGTGTGTGTGTGTGTGTGTGCGTGCGTGCGTGCGTGTGTGGGATACTCATTAGAATTCTAGCCAGAAGGAGCCAGACGACCCCGCACACACATGCACGCATGCACACACGCACACATACACACCCATAGACCTTCGTACGCAAACACACACTGTTCATTAGAATGTGAAAGAGAGGGAAGTCAGACAGACGCAGAGGACTGTGTGTGTGTGTGTGTGTGTGTGTGTGTGTGTGTGTGTGTGTGTGTGTGTGTGACAGACAGACAGACAGACACACACACACACACACACACACACACACACACACACACGCACAAACACACACAGAGCCAGACAAGCAGCTGATAATGAGGTTTGATTTTCATATGTTTCAGACAGAATGCTCTTCAGGTCAGCTCGTACACAGAGGAGCAGTGTGTGTGTCTGTCTGTCTGTCTGTCTGTCTGTCTGTCTGTGCGTGCGTGCGTGCGTGCGTGCGTGTGTGTGTGTGTGTGTGTGTGTGGCCTAGCATTACTATACTTGTGGGGACCTAAATCTGTTTACACAGTCACGTGTGGGGACTCGCCTCCCTTATGGGGACAATATGGAGGTCCCCATAAGGGGAATCATTAATTTTAGGGTGAAGACTTAGTTAGGTTTAGGGTTAGGGTTAGGCATGTGTTGGTTATGGTTAAGGTGAGGATAAGTCTCCAGGAAATGCATGTAAGTCAATGTAATGTCCCCTGAAGTGATGTATACATGGTGTGTGTGTGTGTGTGTGTGTGTGTGTGTGTGTGTGTGTGTGTGTGTGTGTGTGTGTGTGTGTGTGTGTGTGTGTGTGTGTGTGTGTGTGCCAGCTGGCAAGTCCTACCCACGAGGTGTGGGAGGTTGTTGGACACACTGCGAGACGCGATTGTGTTTCTGATGGTGCCAAGAATCCGTCAGTGCAGATGTGAAGGGAGATTCTTTTTGCAAGAAACGAGTTGGCTTTAAGGCCCCGGCCGCACGAGGACGAAAACGGTCGTTTGCATTACTGTTTAGTGTCATATAGACCGTTCGGCCACACGAGGACGACCGAATACGGCACTAAACGACTGCGGAAACGATAACAGGTCCCAAGGTGGATAGAACGGCATACGCAGCGCTCTGGGGGGTCCAACGGCTCCGTGTGTACGCCCTATACGATCATTTTCTGATAATGATGAGGCAATAGCCCGCCTCTCCCCACCTCTGCTGCTCACCCCCGCGTCAAAGTAAACTGCACCCTGAATTCAGATTATTTATCTTTCTCTCGATATGGATCTAAACGCGAGTGAAGTCTAATCTGACAGGACGGAGACACCTCTCAAACTACTTAAACTAGTTATACATATGTTTATTTTTACTGTCGGCCGGGTCACTCATTCCTGGATCAGCTGCTGCATGAGACAGACACTGGCGCTGTCTGAAGAGAGGGAGGAAACAGAGAGGCTCCGTGTATTTTATTATTATATTATATAGAGTCGTTATTCATTTGTTTTAAAGCTCAATAAATAACAAAGAAGACCTTTGACCGGCACTTTTATAATTTTGTCAGAAGATTTAAACTTTAATACACGTTGACTGGCGAAAAACTCTGCCCGGTTCTCTCGGCCCCCACCGCGGAGAATAAACAGAAGGGCAACCATGACAACCATGCTTCTTCGCTGCTTTTGTGGAGGAAGTTACAGCGCCACGTACAGGCTTCAGCATATGTACTGCAGCTTCTCCAGCGGTTGGAGCTAAACGGAGCGGTCTCGTGTGGGCAGACACTATCCGGATAACTATTGCGTGTGGACGGAAGCTTGTTTGCGTTTGCGTTAATCCTATGCGTTTAGCCGTTTTCGTCCTCGTGTGGCCGGGGCCTAAGTTAACTTCCTGCAACAAGACTCTATTCTACCCTGTGTTAAAGTTACACTTTGAGAAGTTCCTCAAACTTTCTAAATGAGATACTTTATGATCTAAAACATTAGGCGCTTGCACACCGCAGTACTTTTCCTACAAAGGTTCATAAGAACTCTTTTTTTTTATCCAACAGGCGGTCCGAAACACAAAGATGTTTTGCTGTGAATGAGCTTAAGCTAGATGTTTTCAGATGTATTCATTTAGAATTAAAAGCTCTGTTGTTCGGCTTTAATTCACCAAATGAGTGTAGAAAATAGACAGAGAAGGCGCGGAAAAGTTATATTTTTAGAAATAGTAAGTTGATCTTGGCCACAACTCAAGAAATGTGAAGAATAAGTGTTCAATTTGGCTGTCATGTTATAATTTCAAGGTATATGACATGAGGAAAAGTTAAAGCATACCACAACCAACAGCATTATTGTGATAACATTTCATTTTGATGTGTACTTTTATGGTCTTTGTGTCCTGAGCACATCAAATACAATGTTTGTGTTTCTAGCCTGCTGCTCTGTCTAGACGCAACCCTCTGTATGTGTGTGTGTGTGTGTGTGTGTGTGTGTGTGTGTGTGTGTGTGTGTGTGTGTGTGTGTGTGTGTGTGTGTGTGTGTGTGTGTGTGTGTGTGTGTGTGTGTGTGTGTGTGTGTGTGTGTGTCAGTCAGAGAGTGGGGGTTGTTGTCACTGAGATGGAGCTCGGTTGGTGTCTCGCTGGGTGTTTATAATAACCCTGGTGTATTGTGTCTGTGTGTTGGAATAGTTGAATGTATAATGATCATTTTTAGTAATATAAACAAGGAGGCGGGTCAGAGTGTATGTGTGTGTGTGTGTGTGTGTGTGTGTGTGTGTGTGTGTGTGTGTGTGTGTGTGTGTGTGTGTGTTGTGTGTGTGTGTGTGTGTGTGTGTGTGTGTGTGTGTGTGTGTGTGTGCGTGTGGATGCAAATGCTGTGGTCCCAGCTGTTTCCTATGGGCCAGAGGGCAAAGAGAGGCAGACACCGTCCTGACTTCAAGTCTCCCTCTCTCCCTCTGTGTGTGTGTGTGTGTGTGTGTGTGTGTGTGTGTGTGTGTGTGTGTGTGTGTGTGTGTGTGTGTGTGTGTGTGTGTGTGTGTGTGTGTGTGTGTGTGTGTGTGTGTGTGTGTGTGTGTGTGGGGGGTCAAGCCCATGGTCATGAAGGTCTATGTCATCTGTGTGTGTGTGTGTGTGTGTGTGTGTGTGTGTGTGTGTGTGTGTGTGTGTGTGTGTGTGTGTGTGTGTGTGTGTGTGGTGGGGGGGGTGTGAGTGTATGTGTGTGTGACTCAAGGGTCTTTTGTCTAGACTGGGTCTCGCCGCCAGAAGCAGACCAGCTGACTGAGTGATGTCTCGTGATGTAAGATGCATTTATGAGATATACATATGTTTGATATGTATGTCACTGTGTCTGGAACGTGTCAACATAAGACTCCAGATCATCTGCACATTCAGCTCAAATATATCATATATTTTCTGCAACAGTTTATAATAAAGATAATAATGTAGTTGGAAAGAGATATAAGGATATTTGTCTATAATTACACACTCATAATTTGTATCATTGCAAAATTCTAATTATTAGCTTTTTCCACACAACAGACTTCTAGAGGCCACAGAAGGAGTTATAGTTGTTGAAAAATGCATGAATACATGCTTATAAATATCAAATGTTATACTTTTTAAATCATACATGTAGTACACAAAATGAGGTCTTGATCTGCCAGTTGCTACTGGCAGTAATGAGACTTGAAATGGACAATCTTCTAATCATCTATACACACACCTCCATATAGCTGCACTCTATGAAATAAGAGTGAACAAATCAATGCAATCAATAAATGTAATGAGGTTCAAACACTCGGGTCACATTTGAGTAACTGTATGAAAACACAACACCATTGAAATAAGCGCTATTGAAGAATTGACGAATAAAGTATAGCTAAATATTACTTACAAATACACACACCAAAACCAACCCCCGACCCTTCACCCTCCCCCTCTGCTGCCTTCTCCTGACCTGACCTCTGACCTTTGCCCCCCCAGATCCCCCCCCCCAACACCTTCACCGCAGATGCACAGCAACATTGGTTTCATATGCAAAAAAATCCCCCGTCAACACAACAAGCATCTACATACATATATCTGAATATCTGGATCTAACAGCCATGACGTGCTCTCCCCTGCACACGGCAGAAGGGAATTGTTTCTCATTTCTTGGCAAACGGGATGTCTTCATCTGGCTGGCAAATAAATGAATTAACATAAAATAAATATATATTTGAAGGCAACGTTTTCTTCCAACATCCTCTAAAAGCACCCTGCTTCTTTCCCATTAAACCAGCTAATTAAAAAGGAACAACAGATGGTCCTTAAAGCCGCTAAAGAGCTTTACCAACAGCACAATCACTTGAAAGTGCACTCTTTGCACTTTGCAAACAGCTTCATTTGGTTCAAGGTAAACTACTTCAATATCTAACGTTTTTGTCTTTTCAAGCACCGTTCATCCAGCTTCTTCTAAACGACAAAAACAACGTCCTACAAAACTGCAGCACCGCATTCTGGATTCAACTAATGGAAGCCATTTTGGTTAAAACGCCAAATGGCAGACGACTGTTGCTCAGACTAGATCCTGGTTTCTTTTTTTAACATCACAGTCATTCACTGCAAAGATACTTAGGCCCAAGGCAGGTATAATTAAGACTTTGTCAAAATAGTTCATCTATTAATTTAATAAGATATCAAACAGTTGATCATTTTATGTCAGTTCAAGCTGATGATACGAAGAACATCATATATAATTACATTTTTCACCAAAAGCGTTTGATATTGCGAAAGACAATTTGGGTTTGACGTGTATGCTTTCAAAGAATATTAACATAGTGACATTTAAATCCAAATTACTGATAAATATTTAAATAATCTGAAACATATTGTATGAGGACAATACTCTGGCGCTGATCTTGTATAAGATATGTCAATTCTCGCGAGAACATGGCGCCCGTATAAAAGATGGCGCCGCGGACGTAAACAACAACGGGACGTCACAGCTCTGTAAAAACAAAGCTGTCTATGCCGTCTGAGGGTCTCTTTGACAGGGTTTCCAATTTTTTGTAGTTATTTATACCGTTTTTGACAAACTGAAATATCGTATTCTGGCATCACTTTAACAGCGCCCCCTGTTTCCCTGTTAGAAAAAAGCCTGAAGAAGCAAGAAAAGTCTGGTAAATTCAGAGAAATTGCATCAATGTACTGTCATGCAGCCTCTACAACCACACACAAACCTACATCGAAGACAATATCCGGTCTCACATCACAATATCAAACCCTAACATCACTAAATTGCCTAACTTTAGATTAAACCCCTGTAAGACTTTTAAAAAAGACCTATTTTTTTCAACAGTCGTCCTTACATTTACGATCTATTCCACATTAGCAGGTGCAATAAGCTCTCACGGAGTAGACTAGTTAACAAAAGCCAAAACACTTTTTCCTTTCAATGTAATCAGATGTTAATGTGAACATTTAGAAAGTAGACAATCCTACGCCAAGTTCCGCTGTGCCAGACTCATTCACGAGAACACAAGACGCAGTTGTTGTGAGCTACGTAAACAGACTACAATCAAAGTATTTAGAAGACCAGACAGCACTGCAGGGATTTTTTTCTGCAATTAATGAAAAAACAAGAACCGATCTTTTCCACATTGTCGCATGACACTCTATGCAGACAGTCATTGGCTTTATTTATAGCGGAGACAGTCTTTGTATGGATTTATTCACACTGCGAGACAGACACATAGGCCCGGATCCCACTTCAGACTAATTAATGGGACAATATGGGTCCAAGGGCCTCAGCTGAGCACTGTCTTGTATGCAGATGATATGCACACACACACACACACACACACACACACACACACACACACACACACACACACACACACACACACACACACACACACACACACACACACACACACACACACACACACACACACACACACACACACACACACACACACACACAACCCCCAGAGTGAAGATGACCTTGACCCTTAGATGCACAGCACGGTGCATGCATCTACATATATGCATATGTCACCATGATGACTTTTTTCCCCGTGTTTTTTGTGTGTCTAGACCGAGAAACAATGAACAGCTGAGAGGATGAATGAAGGAATAAAAGACGGGAGGAAGGGAGGAAGGAAGCAAGGAAGAAATGAGATCAGGAAAGAGCTTTTAACAAAGCAGACTAATAGACGTAGGGGTGATTTGAATGACATCTTCAGGAATATGTTTCTAAGGAATCTGGTGCTTCTACCAAGTTGCCATGGTGGGCAGTTCATAATGCTACAATCCCAAAGAGCCTTTCACTTTTGTGATGGGATGCTTTTTAAAGAAAATCGTTTTTTATAAACACATGCTCACACCAATGACTTTTTATTACATTTTTTAAAAGTTACCATGTGTAGTGATGAGTAAACGGGGAGAATTGCACGCACACATCAAATAGCAACGTTTGTTTTCCTTTGGCAGACAAAGACGTTTGCATCGCAAGGGTTCCCTCGACTAAAGCGAATTTTCGATTTCCTGTTGGAATTGAGCAGAAAATAAGATCTGTGACACACAAATGTTTTTGATACTTTCACGCTACCGTATGTTCAGAAACATAATGTCAACATATTAAGACCACTGTTATAGTGATTGAAGCATCAAATCAATGTCACGGCCACATGACTTAACACCACCGCTAAGCTAAAGGTGGCTAATGTTTGGCGTGATGATATTTAGTAGTCTCATATATCCATTTGTTAGCAACAGCGTTTTTTATGACACCTAGAACATTTCTGACATTCACCAGCGGAGAGTTCACTGACAGATTTTATGTCGTAGAACAAAACTTGAAAATCTAGAATTGTTTGTATTATGTTAAGAAAATGTTAGAAACAAGGGAAACAAAAGTGGAATAATAATGAGAAAAGAAGAACAGTCAACCACTGGATAAGGACATTCAACTGGAAATGCTACTATCGACGTGCTGAGACAGTGTCTGCACTGGGCCGCTCCCAGTGTCATGTGCTATAACAACTGGCAAACAAAGCGAGGCAGCTGAGTTGACTTATGGTGGATAAATCATTTCTTCCAAGACAAATTACTGTCTGTTTATCCTACACGAGGATTAAAGAGATTCTGGTTCTGGGACGATGCCAGCTGTCAATCCAATCAAAGAACAAAACACTTAAAACACAAATGGTTTGATGGACTCAGGCTTCTGTAAACACACAGAATACCTAACACACCGCCTTTTCTTTAACAGCAGGCATGTAGAGCAACGTTTTAATATCATTTAACAAACCTTCCCTCAACTGAATATCACAACACTATACACAGCCCCACAGACAGGAATAGACAAACGCAGACTAACACATGTGCTCACACACACACACACACACACACACACACACACACACACACACACACACACACACACACACACACACACACACACACACACACACACACACACACACACACACACACACACACACACACACACACACACACACACACACACACACACACACACACACACACACACACACACACACACTAGGGCTGCTCGGTTATAGCAAAAATCATAATCTCGATTATTATCACAATTATTAAAAACGATTATCCATTTACTTTGAAAACATCAATTTATTGGATAGAAATGTGAACAGTAAGTTTTTAACAGTTGATTACCCTGAACTTTAGTATAATTCAACTGAAAAAACAATTAAAAAATAAAATAATAAATTAAAAAATTAAAAGAATATCGTTTTATTTTGATTACGTTGTTTTCGTAATCGTTGCAAGCCATAATCGTAATAGCGATTCAAATACGATTAATTGAGCAGCCCTAACACACACACACACACACACACACACACACACACACACACACACACACACACACACACACACACACACACACACACACACACACACACACACACACACACACACACACACACACACATACACACACACACACACACACACACACACACACACACACACACACACACACACACACACAGCCAGACACACACACACAGCCACACACACAGCCAGACAGAGAGGTTTACATAATAAGTCTAGGAGGCCTGCCAGAACAGACTCAATCATTTAATTTCCATGATTCACTGAGTGAGAGAGAAAAGGCGACGGAACAAGAGAAAGACAAGAGGAAAGAAAGGAAGAAAGAAAGAAAGAAAGAAAGAAAGAAAAGCAATCACTGAGAACTAAAATACAGAGAGCAGAAACACAAACGCCGCCCAGTAACTGTTGGCCATGTCTGAGAAATATGTCAGAACTGAACCTTTTTGTTTTTGGAGCACTCAGCTTCCACATGGATTTGTTGAAACATCTCTCTATTAACCCCAGTGGTGGAATGTACTGACAACTCAAATATACTTTAGAAGTACTTTTCTTAAGTGTTTCCATACTTTATACATCTACACATCTTCATATTTTGGAAGTGAATATTGTACCAATAGATTTAGATTTATTATTATAGGTTAATACTCAGGGGTGCACATAACTTGTTTGCCCTGGTTCTCAAAGGAGCACCTGGAGATGTTGCTTGGTGCTCATCCTTAAAATGAAATAAACCGTAACTTTTGAGGGGTCTTGACTTTATTTGCCAGACACACGGCACTGAACACACATGTGAACACAGCACACACATGCAGAGGTGAACACAGAACACACATGCAGAGGTGAACACAGCACACACATGCAGAGGTGAACACAGAACACACATGCAGAGGTGAACACAGAACACACATGCAGAGGTGAACACAGCACACACATGCAGAGGTGAACACAGGACACACATGCAGAGGTGAACACAGAACACACATGCAGAGGTGAACACAGAACACACATGCAGAGGTGAACACAGGACACACATGCAGAGGTGATCACAGAACACACACGCAGAGGTGAACACAGGACACACATGCAGAGGTGATCACAGAACACACACGCAGAGGTGAACACAGGACACACATGCAGAGGTGAACACAGGACACACATGCAGAGGTGAACACAGGACACACATGCAGAGGTGAACACAGAACACACATGCAGAGGTGAACACAGAACACACATGCAGAGGTGATCACAGAACACACATGCAGAGGTGATCACAGAACACACATGCAGAGGTGAACACAGAACACACATGCAGAGGTGATCACAGAACACACATGCAGAGGTGATCACAGAACACACATGCAGAGGTGAACACAGAACACACACATGCAGAGGTGAACACAAGACAACATTAGCACGACCAGTAATCCTACAAGCTGTCATCACTACCCTCCTGACTGTTCTCCTCACTGTCTTCCTCTCTGTCAGACATGGTAGCTGATGATGTAGGCCTACTACTTTCTCTCTGGTAGAGTCTGCGATTAGCTGCTTGCATCCACAAGTCAACAGCTGGGTTTGGGTCCAAAGTCTCTGTGGTCATCTTAGACAAGTGGATGTGCATCAGGGATGAGAGGCGAGAGTCTGACAGGCAGGATCTGAACTTGCTTTTGATTATATTAAGATGTGAAAATCCCCTCTCACATGAAGCACTGCTCACGGGAAGTGTCAGGGACAACAGCAGGACGTTCTGAATGTTGGAGTATCTTTCTGGATTGCTTGTCTTCACTATGTTGACCAAGTCATACACAGAGAACGCTGCCAAACGTTTTCCTGCTTGCTTTAAAAGCATCCATTCTCTTACAGCGGAGTCTCTGTGGATAGACAGGATGGCTTCATATTTCTGAAGAATGCCACTAAGTGTTGTGTTGCCAAAACTGTGGAGATCTTTTTTTTCTTCAGGCCAAGTTGAAGGATCAAACATTAAAAATGGATCACATGACTTGAGGGATTCATATCTGCTATCAAACTCCTGAATTAGACCTCTCAATACATCGACCTTGTCCCTGTCAGAATCAGCATCTGAAACACTCTCTTTCCTGTACTTGCCTTCGCTGTCAAGCAGAAGTGTCAGCTGTCCGATAGCTACCACGAGCTCATCCTTGCATTCACCAATAGTCAAATGATCTTGCTGGAACTTGAGGGAGGTGAACTGTACAATGTTTCCAGTAGGGATGCTCCGATCGATCGGTCACCGATGCAGTGCAGTTACTGCACTGTAACTTTTATCCATGTACTTTTTCTTTTAATGTTTAATTGAACTATTCATATTTTAGACTGCACTGTAACTTTTTTCCATGTATTTTTCCTTTTAATGTTTATTTTATTAGCTTTTCTTTTTTTATGCTTAATGTCTTTCATTTTTTGTAAAGCACTTTGAATTGCCTTGCGTTGAAAAGTGCTATATAAATAAACTTGCCTTGCCTTGCCTTACCTCTGGAACTAGCTAAACTAGTTATACATATATTTATTCTTCACTGTCGGGTCACTCATTATTGGATCAGTGAGCTGCATGAGATACTGACGATCGGCCCCGAAATTGGCGATCGGAGCATCCCTAGTTTCCAGTGTCAAGCATGTTGCCTAGGAAACACTTAAAACGCTCTGTGCAGACATGTTTTAGGTCACTGTCATCACTTGTAGCCACTTGAGATTGAATGGCCTCCATATTTTCAAAAGAGTCTCTTGTCTCCATGCACACCATCTAATGTTGTGAAACGTTCCTAGTTTTACAAAGGCAATGCCATCCTCATCACATATCATCTTAAGTTGTTCTGTTCTTTTGGCGCCCCCTTTCTGCAAATAAAAGCGTAGCCGCTTGACAACGCAGCTATTAAATGTCTCACGGTATGAAACCATGCCATCAGCTGACTTGGCACAGTTCTCGAGGGTGTGGGCGGTACACAGAATATGCACAAGGGAATCCCCAATCGCCACCAGTTTACGAAGTTTGGGGACGACCCCGTTGTAAACTCCGACGTTCACTGCAGCTCCGTCTGTGCATACAGAAACCAACTTCGTCTTCTACTCATCTCCTAAGCCACAAGCATGGAAGAGTTGCTCCAGCCCGTCTGCTATGTCCTGTGCTGTTCGTTCCACACCCAAATTAATGAACCCAAGGAAACCTGAGCTAAACTCTCCCTTGCTACCCACTGACACAATGTACACCATTTCCTGCTCCACTTTTGTTATGTCTTCTGATCCATCAAAAAGCACACCCCAATTCAGCTGCCTTCAATTTTTCATACAACTCTGAACTGATTGCCTGTGCGATGGTCTCCATGATGCGGGATCCCCCTTCTCTCGAATGATAAGCAGTCCCAACATTAACTTTAAGCCTCTTAAGAAGCGCAATGTCCTCCTCATATGAACGCATAGGACGTGCACGTTTGGCTTTGTGAAAGGCCAACAGAAACATATTACTGAGAGCTTGGTGCTGTTCTTCATTGAGTCTTCCTGCCACCTGTCGAGGGGACGATTGGGGTTCTTATCCTGGCTGCCCTTGTCAGCTATCTTCACATGCTCTTTGCTCTTCTCATGCTTTTCAAAAGCTGGATGACTAAAATCCGTACAACCTATATAAAAGGCGTTGCTTTTATCAGCAAGATTTGGATTTTCTCTGCATATTTTGCACCACATCTCAGTGCGCTCGTCATCGGTTTGGAGCCAGCCTACATCCTGTAGCCACTTCTCTGCGAATACACGTTTTTTTTTTGCGGGGGTGCGCATGCGCACCTGCGCACCAGTTATGTGCAGCCCTGGTTATAAGTATGTATCCCTACTTTTCCCAGATACAATATTATATACCCCTAAATGCATCAGTTATTATTATCTGAAATAGGTCCACACACACACACACACACACACACACACACACACACACACACACACACACACACACACACACACACACACAAAAACACAGACGATAACACCCCTTGTGTTATATATATATATATATATATATATATATATATATATATATGTTCCGTGAATAACTGTGCAATATGGCTGCTACATCTTCAGAACTGTTACAGGCTGTGTATTTTTGTATTTTGTAAATTGTGTAATTCTTTTTAAAAACATTTTTTTATCTTTAATATTTTGTTCTGTTTTTTATACTTCTTGTTAAACGTTAAGCTGTCTTTGGCTCTTTTTCTGCTGGAACACATGTACATTTCCCCTCTGTGGGACGAATAAAGGTATTCTGATTCTGAGGTCTAATTCCTACTTCTACTGGAAATATTCAGAATATAATGTAAGAGTCAAATGTATGAGCAATTGTTTTCAATTAAAGTTAATACGAGAGGCATTTCATTTAATATAATAATAATATAATATAATATATTGTCATATTTTACAAGTCTAGGTCAGAAGAAAACAATTAGCTCATATCACATTCCCCATGTCTTAGCATTTCTAAGACGGTTAGAAGGTAGATCTAAGACATTTTACGGCCTATATTTACCATCTATTTTGATGAATTCATTGAATGCCTATTGAGAATTTGAATGATCTGCAGGAACCCGGTGAGAGTATTTTTACATTGTAGTATTGCTTCTGTTTAAGACAGCTTATCCCTTGAATACTTATCGTTTTGGAATGATATTCAACACAATAATACAATTACAATTTTGTCCAAAAGAGCTGTAAACAAACAACACTTCCAAAGTGACACTATGTGCCAAATTGAGTATGTCTCTCCTTTGTCTTTAAGGTCACCCTGTTTAAGCGAAGCTACAGTGTTAGCACGGTTATGACCGTAATCTCAGTTAAATGGTGTAAAAGAGGCTTTTGGTACGGCTATTACAGTTGGAGCGATCAAAGACAAACTGCTGCACGCAGCTTGCCTCAGGATGTAGTTCTGCACCACAGCTGTGAAAAGTGGAACTGGATAGGTCTTGTTTTTTATCATGATTATTAAACATCCTCTGTGTCACATGGAGCAGCAGCTTCAACAGGATGTGGAGAGTGATGTTTTTGTAGAGTGACACATGACAATGACAGAATGACACATGACAATCTGATTTCGAAAGAAAGAGTGACTTTTCAAGCTAAAAATACAGTAAATATTGTTGACTCCTGGTGCTTTTGTACATACATAAAGTGAATGATATGGTCTTATGTGTCAAACTAAAATAGCTGTTTTCATTGGATGTGGTTCCAGTTAATGAAATACCTGCATTAACTAAATAATAAGTATTTCCTTTAGTACTTTTACCCGTACTTTTCCCGTTTAGTTCCGATAGTGCCTGGAATTTTGCGTTCACACCAAAAAAAGAACTTAGTTCCTGAGAACTTTTACCCCCATTGTTAGAGCCTGCTACTATCCTGGGGAGAAAAAGTACCAATTTCGATTGGCTGGGCGAATTGCAAACCACGCCCTGTAAAACTCTGAAAAGTTTTGTGAAGCAGCCATTGTATTTGCTGGCATTAGCATTATTAGCATTAGCCCCGCGCACCAACTCCGGGGACTTCCGGACGGGGACTTCGGGTGGCAGTATACACCGTGAAGTGGTTCTGCCAGTAAACCCAAAGCAGAAGAAGGAGCAGTGGCGTCAGCGGCTTCATTTGCGTAATCTTCCCTCAGGGAACTGATGGGGGTACTAAGTGCCGGCACTAAGTGCCGGCACTTAGTGCTGGGCACTAGGGGTGTAACGGTTCACAAACATTTTGGTTCGATACGTACCTCGGTTTTTAGGTCACGGTTCGGTACGTTTTCGGTACAGCAGAACAAATTATCACAAAACATAAAATATTTTTTGGTTTTTTTTAATTATTATTAAACTCTGAATAATGTATTCACTCAAATAAATACAAAATATAATAAAATAAACATTAAGGTGCAGCATTTCGATGAACTGAAATAATCTGTATTTGAACTTTACTGTACTAGTACCTAAGCAGCCAGCTTGACATTAGGACTTGCTTGTCATTGTATTTTCATGTTTTTTTAAAGAAAAATGTACTTGTCCACATTGCTTGCCGAAAGGGCAGATCTGCTGGCACTAGCAATGTCTCCTGCCGTGGAGAACACCCTCTCGCTCGGGACAGAGGTAGCAGATACAGCCAGGTAGCGCTTTGCTAACATGGCAACATAAGGATATTTGGCGTTTGTAATAGCTTTGGCTCGGTCTGAACTTGTTGCGAGTGGTGGAGGCTTAAATGCTAGTGGGAGTTGGGTTTGCACTTCAGTCTTTTGTCTTTTGGTACCGGTGATATTCACGTTCGGGTGATGCCTTTTCAAACGAGTGTGCAAGTTTGGTGTATTGTCAGCCGCGTAACCAATTTTTGTTGAAAAGTGCCGACAAACAGCTTTGGTTCGGTACACCTGTCTTTGTCATCCTTGAACGTAACTGCGAAACCAAAATGTTCCCAAACAGGAGACTTCAATGATGCTGGAGGATTTTCGAGCTCAACTTTATCTGCGTTCGCCATTTCGACAGTTCCTCAAATTACTGACTATATTTGAACGCATCCCTCTGACCAGCTCTCATAGTATGCCTCTCGTCCAATGAAATGACTTGCTCGCTCTATGACGCGATGAACCCAATGTGAGCAAATTACACTGGATGCTGCGACGCAGCACCTGAGATTACTTCCAAAAAGTTGTTCACGTTCTCAATTTTGTACGTTTTAACGTTATATTCGTTCGGTACACTTCGGTACACACCTGTACCGAACCGAAGGGCCCGTACCGAAATTATTCGGTACGTATACCGTTACACCCCTACTGGGAACTAAGTACGGCAAAGTACTTGGTGTGAAAGCGGCTCTTGTTCCCTTTTGTTAGCAATGTGCAGATCATTAGGTGACTTTGGCTGGTGTAACAGTCACTGTAATTAATTAACATTACTGCTTTGTGTCACCTGGCAGAAGGCCTCAGTGAGACTTGCCTGATGTCTGTCCAACATGCTCTCTGCAAACTGGTGTCTGAGCATGGACAGAGGAAATACAAAGCTCCAGTCCCTATATGTATTCAAATTTGAATATCTTGCTGTTTCTGTTTATTTCAGGTTGAACTTAACTTGATATAGGGTTTGAAATAGGGTTCAATGATTTCGGAAACAAATATTATTTCAATTTGTATGACTGATATTGCGATTGGGATATGATTCTGAAAGGTATTGAAAGGTATAATATATTGAAAGGAATTACAACTTTTTATCATAATTCTTATTATCATTGAAAATAATTTATTAAATGATCATGGTGTGACTTTTTGAGACTATCTGTAGCAAACAAATATGTTGTGTTTAGTATTTAGAAGGTGATAGGTTGGGACATATTTTTCAAAAGTTTTTTTTATTACATATTTAGCATTTCAGAACAACTGTGCTTCCTGTGATTTCAATTTTGCACAAATCCATATTGTGATTGTGATATAATTCCAAATTCAAAAACTACAAGTCAAGAACAAGTCAGGTCTGGGTTCAGTGTCCTGCTCATGGGTAGACGGGCTGCTGTGAGGATCAAACTTGTGACTTTACCACCACAGGAATGTGTGTTTGTCAGATCCAGATGCCCGGTCACAGCGTGTCCTTCCTGTGCCCGACGCCACAGTCCAGGAACACTCTGCCTCTACCCTCCAATTCCATAATCCAAATAAATACAGCTACCCTCCAGCTGAACTGCACACACACACACACACACACACACACACACACACACACACACACACACACACACACACACACACACCACACACACACACACACACACACACACACACACACACACACACACACACACACACACACACACACACACACACACACACACACACACACACACACACACACACACACACACACACACACACACCACGGTCCAACAACGTTTATTTTGGCCAACGAGAGAGAGTCTGTGAAGGTGTTGCTGTACAAATGTACAGGAAACAAGCTGCTGGTAGGAAATGATTCTTAAGAACTGATACAAGCGATGACTTCACCACACACACACACACACACACACCACACACACACACACACACACACACACACACACACACACACACACACACACACACACACACACACACACACACACACACACACACACACACACACACACACACACACACACACAGCCAGCCAGCCTGTGAGTAATGCTGATGTCATGTGCTTTGACTAGCAATGTCTGCCGCTCAGAACAGATGTTTTTGCATATGTGTGTGTGTGTGTGTGTGTGTGTGTGTGTGTGTGTGTGTGTGTGTGTGTGTGTGTGTGTGTGTGTGTGTGTGTGTGTGTGTGTGTGTGTGTGTGTGTGTGTGTGTGTTCATATATGTCAGAGGGTAACAGGTATATGTAACCCTGCAATTACAACTTCACAGATCCAGATGAGGGACGGTGTGCGGCAGAGACGGTAAATGATGGTTTGAGGTGAGTCAGGGTCTTTGTAGTGCCTTTACAAAAATGGGAAGTCTGAATTTATCTTAATTCAAGGACTTTGAAGCATTTAAAGGTAGAATATGTAACATTTTTCAAATTATAATGTCTGTTTATAGCTCTGTTTTTTACCCGGGTGAAGAATTTGAGTTATCGGACGCAGGGATCTTAAGTTACCAGAGAAACAAACTGAGCTAACGTTAGCGGTAGCTTGGTTAGCAGCCCACTTTGTCCACCAAACAGCATTAAAGAACTCTACGGATAATTCGGCTCCTGGTCAAAAACGTCCTGGACATAGAACAACTAAAGAATCCTAACAAGGCAACCAAACTGCATCTTTCTTTTGTTTAGATTAAAAGACACCCTAATTACAAAATCACATATGCCATATTATTGAATGTCTAAATTCTAGCTTTTAAGTTAAAGGGACAGCATGTTCATTTGAGGTGCCTGTCCACACTTAATAATGAAAACATAAAAGCTATTCATTTTAAGCTAAGAGATATATTAATAAAGCAGCTATATCCCTATAATGCTTTAGATTTCAGTTGTACATTTAACATCATAACAGATGTTTGAGACCAAAGCATAGCTGTTGTCCCAAGTTATGGACCTATTTTTAACAGGGAAAGCCTGCCTGTCTCTTTTCTCGCTACATCGTCCTTTGATCAGCACATCTGAAGTGTATAACGTGGATTATCCTGTGTCTTTCATCCTCCCTGCCACACTCCATTGCATACTGTCCAGCACAGCTCAAACACTTTACACATAATCTGGCTTCATAAACAGAGCCGATGCATCGTTCAAACGTAGCTTCTATCAACTCCTACACAATCTGCAACTCCCTAGGAATTCTCTTTTTGCCTATTTTGGTTTCTCTTTTGCTGACACCGTGTTCCTGTCTTCTAAAGTGTTGACATACTCTTCCCTCTGCAGTCCTCCCTCTCTCCTCCTTTGTTTTATCTGTTTCCCTCCCTTTGTCTTCCAGACTAAACATCATGTCTGCGTTCTGACTGAGGAACTGCGTCTGCATTCTGTATTTCTCTTGTGTTAAGTCAAGGTATTTCACTTTGATTGCTATGACTGCTCACATTCACTATCAAATTAAAAGGTGTGTTTATAATCCAAAAAAAGAATACGGCAACAGTTAGGAGAGTTCCCTCTCATGTTTTAACATGAAAGCATTTCCTGTTGAAAAAGAAATGGCTTTACTAGTACAGTAAAGTTCAAATACAGATTATTTCAGTTCATCGAAATGCTGCACCTTAATGTTTATTTTATTATATTTTGCATTTATTTGAGTGAATACATTATTCACAGTTTAATAATAATTAAAAAAAAATATGTTATGTTTTGTGATGGAGGCTTAAATGCTAGCGGGAGTTGGGTTTGCACTTCAGTCTTTTGCTACCGGTGATATTCACGTTCGGGTGATGCCTTTTCAAATGAGTGTGCAAGTTTGATGTATTGTCAGCCGCGTAACCAATGTTAGTTGAACAATGCCGACAAACAGCGTTGGTTCGGTCCACCTGTCTTTGTCCGTCATCCTTGAACGTAACTGCGAAACCAAAATGTTCCCAAACCGGAGACTTCAATGATGCTGGAGGATTTTCGAGCTCAACTTTATCTGCGTTCGCCATTTCGACAGTTCCTCAAATTACTGACTACATTTGAACGCATCCCTCTGACCAGCTCGTCCAATGAAATGACTTGCTCGCTCTATGACGCTTTGATCACAATGGGTGCAAATTACTCTGAATGCTGCGACGCAGCACCGGAGATTACTTCCAAGAAGTTGTTCACGTTCTCAATTTTTTACGTTTAACGTTATATGCGTTCGGTACACTTCGGTACACACGTGTACCGAACCGAAGGGCCCGTACCGAATAATTTCGGTACGGGTACGTGTACCGTTACACCCCTAGCACCCCTGTACCAGAGCCATATTATTACTATTATATGGCTCTGCCCTGTACTACAGCAAAAGTATTCTGCGTCGGGACTTCCTGCAACAACACCACGCCGTTATCAAAGATGTTCTATTGAGAAGACGATCACTACGTGACAAATGTTTTCAAAACCGTGGCTACTGAAATCAATCTTACTAACTGCTGTCTGTGCAATTTACTCCGCGCGAGTTGGCAGACTTTATTTTGCTTACTTTAACATAATAAGCCATTTCTTGGTATGGGTGTAGCCTACCCCAGCCATACCCTGGCGCTGCCACTGGTGGCACGTATGGGGCGGGCCATTCTGCACATGCGTTAAATGCGTTAAATATTTTAGAAGTGACATTTTGAAATAAAAATCTAATTCTGAGAAAAAGGAATTCTATGAAAAAATGCATATTTTGAAGAAAAAAAGGCAAATTCTGAGAAAAAAAGTCATATTTGAGATGCATTGTGGGACATGTAGTTTATGGGCAACGTGCTTCTGTAGCATGTAACCGTATAATAAACATATTATATTCTTTGTAAGCTCTTGTGGGGCCACATAAAATGAAGTCGCGGGCCGAATGTGGCCCCCGGGCCTTGAGTTTGACACCCCTGCTCTAAATAGATCTTATGTTGTTAAAACAGGCCGAGGAGTCATTGAGTCATGCTTCTTTTAAAAGTCAGAATACAAATAGTTCTGCACAAGGTTTGGTATTTTCAAGAGACAGGAAGTCATGTTATCATCTTAAAACTTTTTTTAAGTTGGCTATTTATTGATATTTATCAGACCATGGTGAGTCCAACCATGCACATGTTTCTTAGTCTTGATTTAAGCTGTGTAAACTAAACCCACATGAAGTCCTCTTGCTTTGTGAGCAAAAAGGCGTGCTTCTATTATGAATATTTTAAATGCAAGGCTTTTATTGGTCATACGAACATAGCTACAGTGTAGTTATGACGATGAACATCTTAGGTCACAGGCTCCTCCAACAGTGCAACAAAATAAAACAGAAAAAATAGTACAAGTAAATACAAAAAGAAAAATTGTAAAATTGTAAAAAAGTGCTGTAGTGCAATAAGAGTCTATATGCAAGTGATTGAATATGTAAGGGATAATGTGCAGGGAGGCGGTCATTATGGGGAAAAGAACACTCATGAGTCAGCCCTGCTCCTGACCTCAGCTGGACAAACACACAAACACACACACACACACACACACACACACACACACACACACACACACACACACACACACACACACACACACACACACACACACACACACACAGCTTTCATCTAGATGACCTTTCAGTGTTGTGACTGTACCAGCATGTGTGTTTCCCCAGTGGGAATAGCACTCCAAACCCGGGAAGTGCCTTGCAAAAAGCACACACAGTTACACACCAAAAAGCACACTCATATAACACATACACCAGGATTTCCCGGATGCGACCACACACATGCACGGGGACGCGCGCACATACGCACGCGCGCGGGCAGACGGCTAGACACCCGTCTGGCTTTGCTCGAATGACGAAGCGGCGACAAAACTTCCAACTCCCCCCTTTCCCACCGAACAAACACACCTTTTCCTCTGATATCCAGCTTTCCATGTCCTCAACTGTAACTTCCTGGTAGTTTAAATACACTTAACGTTGTATTTGTACCCTTAAAACCCAGCGGAAAAGCGGAGTATGTTCAAATGAAGCAAGCTGAGATCAGACACAACGCCAGCGGCTGCGAAACCCCAACCGAAAAATAACACTTTTTGTCAAACTAGGCTTTCAAAGTGAACAAAACAGATATAATAAACATGGATATGATATTAATGCGGCGACAAATGCTGTTTAAACAATCCGGCTGTAAGGAAAGAGATGGGAAGCTGGCAGGGTTGTCTCAAGTTCAAAATCAAGCCTTATTAAACGGGTTAAAGGTTCACTGAGGAGAAAACATTACGTAGCCTATTTTAAAGAGGCTAGCATGTGACCCAACATAATGTTTTTTGGGGCAATCTTATTGTAGAGACAGAATTTGAACGGGGAGAAACAGAGAGAATGACACAGAAAAAGGACCCGAACAAGACTCGAACCCCGGTCCTCCGCATGGGGACCGAGCCCCAGTTCATGGGCCGCCATGAACAGAAGTTTGTACACAAGCTGTACAACGTTAACACATACTGAGCTCACCTACAAGATTTAGTAGATTCAAAATGTAAGAGTGGACACATTTTGTGATGTTTCATGTCACTGAAACACAGCCCGACATCGCCTATGGCAAAAAGTGACACCCAAGAAACTAAATGAAGACAATTTGCTCCTTCTTTCTGTATTTGTGAGGAGCCCAAGTACAGAAACGAGTGTGTAGCTTGACAGTTTCGATTTACAGACATAGCTAAAGTGAATGAAAAACACAAGAAAAGTGAATGTAAGTTACTCACTGATTTCCATGCTCTGGAGGGAGGTGTAGCGCTTGCAGTTACATGTACAGGAGACATTGGCGGTGGCGTTTAAAACACCCATCAAGTTCATTTAAAGCCTCCTGAAGTCAACCATTAGGCTTTTTCTCCAGACAGGGGAAAAGGCTGGAGGAGAGGAGCCCAAAAAACAACACTACGCCAAACTCCCCCCCAAAAAATCCTCCCTTTTTTCTCTCCAGCCTCCTAGGGTCTCCTCTCCGTCGTCCTCCTCCTGTTTCGGTTCTCTCCTCCTCCTCGCTCCGGTTTCTCCTCCTCTTCCTCCGAAATGTCTCTGCCTATCTATCTGTCGGCCTACCGCAGAAGTGTCGGTACAGCCGGGTAGGCTACATGTAGTTTGAACGCAGCTAAGCTAAAACATGTCGCTGAAACTAGTTTAAATGTCCGGTTCCGTCCGTTAGAGATGTAATGGATCCGTGTTTTCAGCCGAGTGACCGGCGACTAAACTACTAACGGACGTCGGTCTGCTCCTCTCTTTCTCCCTCACCCCTTCCCTCTCTCTCTCTCTCTCTCTCTCTCTCTCTCTCTCTCTCTCTCTCTCTCTCTCTCTCTCTCTCTCTCTCCTCTCTCTCTCTGTCTGTCTCCAGGGATTTCTCAGTGTCACTCCCCCCCCTCCTCCCCCCTCCTCTCTGTCTGGGTCTGTCTCTCATTTCCAATTTCCACTTGCCTTTTTAGCAAACACAATCCCTTCAAAGCCGACAGAGAGGAGCAAACAGCAGATAGGCCTACAGACAAATAAAGTATTACTACAAGTCGATGAACAGACGAACAATACCACTTTAATCATCAAAGTAGGCCATTTTGTTGCTGTTTTCAGACACACAATTTAGTTTTATTCATGCATATCTTTTTGGCAAATCACAATTCTGCATAAAATAGAGTTGCAATTATTTTGTCGATAAGTCAATCAAAATGATCGCTGACCATTTAATAATTAAAGTATTTTGTTGCAAACATTTGGTTTACAGACTCTAAGATAACCTAATGATGTCCTTTATCTGAACATATTTGGGTTTTAGGCATACAGACATCACCTTGGGCTAGAAAATAAGAAAATAAAGATAAATAAAACATGAGGAACAATTACATTTTATATATTTTTTTTTATTTAAAAGATTTAAATTCAATCCAATGGCACTAAAGAAAGACAAACTCTATTTCTATTATTATGATGTAGCGTAATGTATCTGCAGCATCCCCCCCTCCTCTCTCTCTGTCTGTCTCTCATTTCCAATTTCCACATGCCTTTTTGGAAAATGAGAAGAGGAGGAACAGCAGATAAAGACAAATAAAGTATAACTTCAAGTCGACTAGTCAATTAATTAAGAAACACTTAAACTAACGCTTTAAACATTTAAGTATATGCTTTTTTTGGTGAAAAATGCAGTAAATGCTGTTTTTCAAACTCTATGATAGCCTATATTTTCTTAATGTGAATATCTTTGACAATCAATTTCAGTCAATTTAGTTTTATTTATACATATCTTTTGGGAAAATCTCATTCCTGCATAAGTAAAGTTACAATTATTTGGTTGATTAGTCAATCAAAATGAAGTGTTTTTTGTTGCAGAAATAGCAGAAAATGCTGTTTTCAGGCTCTCTGATGGCCTATAAAGATTTCCTTAATCCAAACATATTTGGGTTTTAAACATGACACATATGCATTTCTATCACATATTTTCTCAGAGGACCTTCCCACTCTGTACATTCAAGACCTTAAACTCCAAAATCCAATGGCATAAAAGAAAGAACAAAAACTGTAATCTTTTATGATGCCTTCCTCCTGACGTATCTGCAGCATTCCCTCCCCCCTCCTCCTCCTCCCCCCTCCTCTCTGTCTGGGTCTGTCTCTCATTTCCAATTTCCACATGCCATTTTAGCATTTCCACTTGTTTCTTTGAACATGTTCACTCTGCGAAGTCATACATGGAAGAGGATAAAATAACGGATGAATGAAAAATAAAGTAGAGTTACGATTATTAGTCGATGAATCAATCAAAAAGGACTTTCAACAGCAATTATTTGTGCAAAAATGGCTCTCTCAGATGGCATTTAAAGATCTCCTTTGGGTTTCGGACATAATAGACACCTTACACAAACACATTTTCTTATTTTATACATTTAAACTTCAACTTCAACATCCAGTAATGGCAACACACAATATTTACAGTTTTGCATTTATCCATTAAGAAAAAACAAGCTTTCAAATCTAATCATGATGCTGATAGCAAGCTCTCTCTCTCTCTCTCTCTCTCTCTCTCTCTCTCTCTCTCTCTCTCTCTCTCTCTCTCTCTCTCTCTCTCTCTCTGAATCATTCCCTCATTTCCAGTTTTAAGTTTTGTCTTTTTGGCAGATCACACCCATGACAATGCAAACAGAGTGAAAGAGACATCTGATAAAAACTACAAGGATTAGTCAACTCATTGATAAAGTCATTCAAAAATAATCGCCATTATTTCATATTCAAAGCTATTTTTGTGCAAAAATGGCAGCAGCAGCCATTGCATGAACTTGATGACATGTCAATTTTTCTGATTAAGCGTAATTCACTAATCTGTAGTCCTACAAAATGCAAGGTTTTGAACATAAAAAAGGCACTAGCAACTATTATCTACTTTTTGTATTGTGGACAATAGTCTACATCTGCTGAGAGCTCCTTAAAGCAACAGCAGATCGAACTGCAACGATAAGTCATCTAATCAATTAGCCAATCAAAAACAATAGCCAATTATTTCAAATCACCCAAGACCTTCAAATCAAAACATTCTCTTCTGCTAAATATCTTTGAGTTTTGGAAAGTTTGTGCCAAAGGACTGTTCTTGCAAGACCTTGAAAATGAACATCCTCCAATGACAAGATGACATGCCAACAGACGTTCAAAGTTTTGCATTTATCCATGAATGACCAGCTTGAAAAGCACCGGGTTTTCCTGTTCACACCGCAGCGGAGCAGCCTCTTAGCTCCGGAATCCGGTTCGTTTCAAGCACCAAAAAATTGTCCGGCTAGAGCAAAAGCACCATACGTCACGTCGAGGCAGGGGCAGGGCCGGGATCAACTCCTGAACAACAACAAAAAGCCCGCGTTTTATCCAGTTTGTACACAACGATGGAGAAACTGATGCAGTTTTGAATGTAGCATGTAACGACTGTAAAGTTGGTAGTAAAGTCGTCCCATTTCTTCCATTTCGTTTCGACAGAGCAAAACCAAAACGAGTAGCGCTTCAACACAATCGGCCAGTGTTGTTGTTGTCGGTGTGAGCTGTGAGGGGTTTCCACGCGGTTTGGCTTTATGAAGCATGACGCAAACGATGACGCGATGACGCAGCACCAGTCGGACTCTGGGCGGTGTGAACAGAGCGGGAGCTGAACCAAAGAACCGGTTCTGAACCTGAAAAGCTCTAGCACGGATCTAGAACCGGAGTTGCGTTGGTGTGAATGAGGTATATCCCTATTTATTTCCATTGTGAAGTTGAGGAGTGTTTGAAAAAAATATAGGTATAAGCAAGAATTTCGCCCCCATTTTGTGGCGGTCTCTAATGAAAGCCCAAATAAGGGTGGACTGTACTTCAGTGTAGCTTCATGTCTTGTGACAGAACATGAAAACAGCGTATAATATATGTATGTGACAAAATATGTGGCCATAATATAAGCCACATCAGCAGAATATGCCTTAATGACATGCAGGCAAAATACATTAAACACTAAGTCAATACATATATATATATATATATATATACATATTATGTTTTATATATAAATACATTATACAACAGTATGTATAGATATCCAGTCTTTTAATGCATTATAAACTAAGTACGTTTACTCAAGAACTGTACTTAAGTATAATTTGAAGAGACTTATGCTTTAATAAAGTATTTCCATTTCCTGCAATGTTATAATTCCACAGAATGTATCTGACAGCTGAAGTGAAATAGAAGTTAAAGATAACACTTTATTGATTGCTTGTTAAAATTCATAAGCTAGATGCTCAGGGGTGTCAAACTCAAGGCCCGGGGGCCACATCCGGCCCGCGACTTCATTTTATGTGGCCCCGCAAGAGCTTGCAAAGAATGTAATACGTTTATTATACGATTAAATGCCGCTTTACAGAATCAGGTTGCCCATAAACTACATGTCCCACAATGCATCTCGCTTTGTGACATGCGCACTGAAGAGACTTGCAATTATTTGCTTTCAGACGTAGTTAATTACTAAGTCATTATCCTATCCGATAATAATCCAATTCAGGGGCAATAATGTAATATAACACATTATTTTATATATATTATATATTTATATATATGTATATTTTATATAGTTACAACCGGCCCTTTGAGTGCAACCATAACGCTGATGTGGCCCGCGATGAAATTGAGTTTGACACCCCTGTGCTAGATGGTAGCATATCAAATCTAGGCATTAATACATATAATTCAAAAAACAATGTATATTATTCACCTCTGTAGTTGTGTACTTTTACAAGTAAAATAAGTACAATTTTGAACGAAGGTCTTTTGGACTTTGAAACTGTATTTCGGTATGACTCTCTCAAAATATTGAACGTATTAGTGTGTGAGTCTGTAGTGTTTTCTTTTGTGTAGTGTGTGTGTGTGTGTGTGTGTGTGTGTGTGTGTGTGTGTGTGTGTGTGTGTGTGTGTGTGTGTGTGTGTGTGTGTGTGTGTGTGTGTGTGTGTGTGTGGCCTAGCATTACTATACTTGTGGGGACCTACATCTTACACAGTCACGTGTGGGGACTCGCCTCCCTTATGGGGACAATATGGAGGTCACCATGAGGGGAATCATTAATTTTATGGTGAAGACTTGGTTAGGTTTAGGATTAGGGTTAGGGTTAGGGTTAAGGTTAAGAGTTAGGGTTAAGGTTAGGCATGTGTTGGTTATGGTTAAGGTTAGGATAAGTCTCCAGGAAATACATGTAAGTCAATGTAATGTCCCCTGAAGTAATGTATACATGGTATGTGTGTGTATGTGTGTGTGTGTGTGTGTGTGTGTGTGTGTGTGTGTGTGTGTGTGTGTGTGTGTGTGTGTGTGTGTGTGTGTGTGTGTGTGTGTGTGTGTGTGTGTGTGTGTGTGTGTGTATGTGTGTTTGTAGTGTGTGTGTGTTCCAGACAGCATTACATCACCCCCCTGATTGACAGGCCCGAGGGACCAATAAGGCGAGACTGGAACAGCGTGTCTCATCTGAGTCAACTCTCTAATGAGTCTGCTTCAGTTTATAGCTGCATGTTAGACACGTTTTACTGCCCAGCTGGACTCTCCAAAGCCTAATCCTGAATACAAATAAAAAGATACCACCCAAAGTCATTGGTTGGTGTGAACAGAAACAAAAAACATGTCAAAAAAGTGAAATTGTTATGCAAAAAAAGGGGTTAAATCTGCTTTGAAGGTGTAAATTAGGAGAACTGATCAGGAATCAGTTCAGAGACTTGCTCACTGTGGCAGGGCATACCCCTCCTGGGACCCAGACCCAATTAAATAATTCAAGTTTTCAAATAACAGCCCTTTTATAAATGTCCATTCTAGTGGACGTCAGGACCATCTTCATGGACTTAATGACTCAATATTGTTGCAGGAGACGGGCTTGGGGTTACGTACTATAACCCAGTTTCTATGAGTATAGGCGCAGCCCTCTAAGGCTATCGCTATTGGGTAATCCCTCTGCACGTGTACTGCACTGACAGACTTAATCCACGCCCACCTATGACGTGGGCCCCACCTATGACGTGGGCCCCACCTACGGCCTTACTTCCGTATAAATAGGAAGTAGGCCCGACCATCTGCTCCCACGCAAACAGCTTTTCTTCAGCTATTCGCGGAGCCAGTGGGGACCCGAACCTTAGAGGGCTGCGCCTATACTCATAGCAGCTGGGTTACAGTACGTAACCCCAGGCCTATATCGTATAAGGCTTCGCCCTCTAAGGCTATCGCTATTGGGTTAAGGGCAAAGCAGGATGTAGTCCACGCCCCACTGGTCCGTCCGTTACCAGAAGTACAAAAACACAACTACTCAATTAATAACCCATGTCCATTGCGCCATGCGTAATGGAGCCTCCCAGTCCCTGGAAATGTAGCATTTAAAATGAATATTCTCCATGAGGGAATGAAGGTGAATACCTGTCGTTATAAAAGTAGAGACCAAAGTCCCATGTTACAACGAAAAAAGAGGGGGGAAAGGGCAGCTCTCTGAGTGCCGACAAGCAGGAGAGAGGGCACACAGTTGTGTCCCCGACATTACAGGACATTCAGTACAGGGTGTGTCAGAGAGGAATGGGAGACATCCCTCAAATAAAATGGAATAAATGAACAGGGGGAAGACCAAGATGCAGCAGTGCAAATGTCTTCCACTGACATTCCTCCGTGCAACGCCGTGGAGGTTGAACATTCCTCTGGTGCCGTGCGCTTGATGTTCTCCAGGGGATCCACCCCAGAGGAGACATACGTCTGTGACACAGCCTCACACAGCCAGTGTGACAGGCGCTGTGCAGACAGAGGCTGCCCTATTGAGCGCTCTCTGTAATGCACAAACAGACGCTGGGAACTGCGCAACGCAGCTGTGCGTGCCGTATAGCATGACAATGTGCGCGGGACGGAGGAGAGGAGATGTGGCTTCCTCCTCTGATGTGTGAGGAGGAGGAAAAAAGCCATCCAAAGTTATCACTCTCGATCTAAAAAAGAGCCTGTGATAATCTTTGGCATAAAAGCCGGGCTAGGGCGCAAAAACAGCTGAGCTGCCATCTCCTTGGATCTGGAGACATGACGGAGCCACAGAGAGAGCAGACAAATCACTCACCCTTTTTAGCTGATCTCAGAGCCAAGAGCAGAGCTACTTTGGCTGACAAGAACTTTACCTGATCTAAAGGTTCAAATGGAGCTTTTCTCAGTGTGCGTAACACTAACGGTACGTCCACACAGCAGCTTTTCAAAAATCTTGAAAATCTTGGAGCTGGGCGTGTCTGAAAGCTTGGGGATTTTTTGCGAGCAACGTGACCAACAACCAATCACATGAATCTCCTGCCCCGGACATACAAAGCAAAAAACCCCGGGGATTTTATGCGAGCAATATATATATATATATATATATATATATATATATATATATATAAACTCCCCAAACAGGCGAAAACCTACCAGTTTCACCCACTGTCTCTGCCACCTCCCTCCATGCCTGGTTCCTCCGGTTTGTATCCCGTTAATAGTTCTGGTCGTAAAGAGCCGGGTGATTTGCTACCGTAATTTCTCGTTTGGAATATGAGGAAATGAACTGCGGTCTGGTTCTCCCTGCTTACACGCGGTTTGATTGGCTAGCGCTTCTACTGTCAGATTTGCATAAACGTGATTTGATTGGCTGACGCTTCCAGCTCAGCTTCAAAAGTTGAACATTGCTCAACTTTTGAATCCTGGAAATCCTGGAAATCTTCGCTTCGCTCCCCCACAATGCAGTTTGGCGAAAAGCGAGGCAAAGTGACGTCATCCCCATTCAAAGTCAACGGGCAGAGAAGCGTTGGAAGCGGTGGAAGATTCGTCTAAAGCTGCTGTGTGGACGTACTGTAAAGCCAAATCCCATTGGGGGCCCGTAACGGGGTCCAGGCTTTTCCCTACACACCAAACGGAATGCTGTCCATTTGGCTGTGTATGATGCTCTGGTGTGTTCAGCAGCTGCGCTGATCGTACCCCTCCCTGGCGATTTGTGTAGGCCGCCGCTGCTTTGTTGTCTGTTCGAATCAACACATGTTGATTGTACAGCAATGGGGCGAAAAATGATGGATTACTCTCCATATGGAGAGTAATTCCAGCACGTTTATATGGAGAGACATGTGAGCCGGCCACTGTCCCCCCCTGCCTGCGACATGCACGTTCCTCAGCCTGCGAGAGATGCGAGAGATGTGAGAGATGCGTGAACACTGCGGTGTGTGACGTCACTCTGCCCAGGGGCACCCCCACTGATAAGACGTGGAGATTTTTCCAGTAGGTTAAAACCAAACCCACGGAAGGAAGAATGTACACCATGCATCTCCTCTGACGCACCGGGTAGATGCGCAGGCGAATAAACCACCTCTGGATTATGGATGTGAACCGCAGTCTCCCTGGTGAACACACTCCAGCACCTGTTTGATCGTCAGCATGGGAAAAGGCCATTGCCTTGTTGGACACTGACAGATCGAGGATGGGTCTCATTCCCCCCGCCCCGTCTCCTTCGGGACCAGAATAAAAAAATTGCGGGAGTTAAAAACCCTGATTTTCTTCCCTTTGAGGAACCCTGGAAAAAGGCTTTCTTTAACCAGCGTTCCTGCCATTCTGCACGGAGCGCAAGACACTGTTCCTGGGATGACAGGGTTCCCTGTATCCCATAGAACTGCGGGGGGGAGAGGTGAACTGCAGAGACTACCCTCTGCCCATCCGCCTGCTCATCCATCTGTCCATCAGACACACGCGCAGCCACCCTGAGTAATACTCTGATAGCGCCGGCTGTACATTCTCTGGATGTGCTGTGGTTGGTGGCAAACCACGCCAGAGCCCTCCACACGCTGCATTTCACACAAGCTCTCAATATGTCTCCGTTTAGGAGAAGACTCGTAAACTGCCCGTTCACGCTCAACACCACTAAAGGATGAGCGGAGGTGTGTGCAGTGCTGTCCACACGAGGCGTAATAATGGCCCTCCGTGGGCTTATTACGACCGTGGGCACGAGGTACGTCTGAGACAGAGGAAAAATCCGTGCTGCCTAATAACCAAAAGGTTAAGGTAGATGGATTGAATAGTAAGCCTGCTGTTTATTAACCAATAAGTTAAAAAAACAGCCGGCTTAGGCAGCGAGCCATGCGGCCAAGTAACCAATAGGTTATTGGCAGCCGGATTCACCGGGGAGCCTTGCTGCATATTATCTTCCATCTGTCCATCGAACACACGCACCGCCACTCAGCGTGCGAACCTGCTCTGGATGTGCTGTGGTTGTCATGGTGACGAGCCACGCCCTCCATACGCTGCATTTCACACAGTCTCTCATTATGTCGCGTTTAGAAGAAGGCTCGTAAACCGGACCTTGAGGTGCGTTCACGCTCAACACCCCTGAGGGATGAGCGGAGCTGTGTGCAGTGCTGTCCTCACTGTAATAATGGCAATCGTGGGCTCATTACGACCGTGTGTAGGAGGTAGGTTTGAGACAGAGGAGAAAAACCGAGCTGCGGTAAACAATAGGTTTTAATGACAGCCGATTTATGCAGCGAGCCATGCTGCCTATAACCGACAGGTTAGGGGCAACCGGCTTACCCGGTGGGCCTTGCTGCTTATTATTATCCATCTGTCCATCGAACACACGCGTCGCCACTCTGAGCCCGGCAGCCGAACCTATAGGCTCGGCTGTCGGGCTGACACCGGGCCCCGTCCTGTCTCCCCCGTCCAGAGGAGAGGGAGGATAGGGCTGGGGGAACCACATGGTGATCCGTGAATGGAGGGGAAGGAGTCGCCTGACTGCTGCCCGCCACTCGGATCCAATAAATCAAGGGCTTGATCCACAGAGTAAGACTCCTGGACTAGCCAATCATCCCCGGCCGCAGCAGCGAGAGCGTCCGCTCTCCGCTGTCTGTGGGCCAGAGGGCCAGTGCTTCTGCAACGGAGAGCTGAAGCAAAATGGGAGCAGATGGTCGGGCCTACTTCCTATTTATACGGAAGTGAGGCTGTAGGTGGGGCCCACGTCATAGGTGGGCGTGGATTGAGTCTGTCAGTGCTGCACCCCCTAAACACGCTGCGACCTCCTCCTGCGACCTAACACACCAGGCGCATTTCAAAACGTTGCGGAAGCGGAGCGTCGTGTGTGCAGCCTCGCAGTTGTTGTTGATTTTGGAATATTTCCTGGACATTTGTACTTCTACAAGTAAGTAGGCTACGTAGTTAAATGGTTTATGTTTGTTTCTGTTTAAATCGTGTTTATTGTTGTTATTTCCTATGTTGTTGTGTTGTAGACTACAGACACAGTTAATAATAATTGTAATATTCCAGTTATAAACGACATGAATCAAAGATGTGTTGCTGTATTTTAGTGGTAAAAAAATATGCATTCATCATCATAATTATTGTATATATATATAATTTACAGTTCCTGTAAACCGGAGGAGAACGCTGGCATGTATTCTCCTACTTGAAAGACGGTGGTGGGGGGGAGGAGAAGGAGCCGGTGTTTGGTGCACCCCCTCAACCAGCAAAGCAGACAACAAGGTGATTTTCATCACTTCCTGCCTGCGCCGCGCTGCGCCGCGTCAAAAATAGGATTCATCCTATATTTTAGAAATTCCTTGCTGCGAGGAGCTTCTGGGACGCTTCGAGCCGCGGCGCGGCGCGTCTGGTGGAATAGCACCCATTGACTAGAGTGGCCGCGATCTTTGCGAGCGGCGCGGCCGTAACGCAGCGCAGACGCTCCTGGTGTGTTTAGGGGGTTAGAGGGCGAAGCCTTACCCCCTAAACGCACCAGGAGCGTCTGCGCTGCGCTGCGTTCAGAAACTAGACAAAAGTTAAACAAGTACAAACCACAGACTGTCTGTGTCATGGAGAATACAGTCGCTGGTTTATTTATGTCTGTAGGCCGTTGTTGTGAGTGTGGACGGTCGGAGCATATATAGCGTTAGCTTAGCCAAGCTCCATTCAGGAAACAAGCATTCTAAAAGGTGTTTGGCCTGCCGTCTGTCTGCAGACTTGTCAAAGCATTAATTCATGGTTTTTACTAACCGGTATCAGTATGTTGTTACGTCGGCATCATTTAGAAACGTGTATTACAATTTAATCACGGTAAAATATGTTCATGTAGTTGTAGCTCCCGAGCCAGCGCGTCTTGTTTGAATGATGCGAGTAAACACAGCTGGCAGCTGCGGTAAAACTCGAGCGACTAGAGCGATGCGATAGGAGCGTTTAGAGCGAAGCGAATATTCGCATCGCGTCCGGTCTGAACGCAGCATTAAAGCGAGCTCCGCGCTGCACTGGAAACGCGCCATTACATCACCAGAAGTCCTAATTTAAGGGGTCATTTCTCCCAAAAAAATTTGTTTTACTCACTCTATCAATAGCCCCACCAAAAATATTTTCTACCAGCCGCCACTGGTCAAATGGAGACCACATCCATAAAACTAGTCAAGATGACCCTACAGCCCGTGCCGACTGGAGTCAATGAGGTACTTTTCCCACTACATTGAAAGTTTCAAAGTCTTTGAAGATCTGGAAAGATTCACCAAAAACCAAACTAGTTTTTTATTGACCAAATAAACAGCAATGTTCAGATCAATGACTTATTTATGTTTTAAATAAAGGTGAATGTATTATTGTATTAATATCACTCTATAACCATAATACGTTACATAGTCTATCTGTTAATTTTGGCTGTCTTTTCAAACTAAAATGGTCCCGACGTCCTCTACAGTGGACATAATGTAACATTTTAAAATAAAATAAAAAAGTCTAAATTGCAAGATGTTTTTTTAACCCTAAATAGGTAGGAAATCACAAAAAAAAGGAAATTGGAAGGCACTTTTTCCCCCCGGGTCCCAGGAGGATACAGCTGCCGAGGGGATCAAACCTCAGACCTTTGCGACAGATCAGAGCTTCAAGGTCCTCCTCAAAGTGTAACAAAGCTCTACCGTTTGCACATAAAAACACATAAAGATTGGCTAAAACAATATGAATGTTCCGAAACAACCAAGTATCTAAAACACAGGACTGAGGATACTTTTTCAATATCCTATTGCTGTTTATTTATTTTTTAAATAATAAATTAATGAACAATCTTCAAGGAAAGCTCATCAATTTCAACTCAAGTTCTTTTTTTTCATTTTGTAAATTGCCCTTATATATTTAAGTGTTGCATGAATTTAAACAGAATTGTCCAAATAATTAAGCATTCAACCAAGTTTTCACTATTCTACCAGTCTATCCAGTTCATAAATCAGCTACACAAGAATGACCCAGTGTGTTGGGCCACTGCTTCCCCCTACTGGACCCAGCGGCCTGAACACAGGGAGGACAGCATCACGTTCCCCTGGTCCTGCAGGTGCTGGACAGCATGAAGTGAGACACTGGAAGAAAGAATCTAATCTTAAAATATTTCTGATTTCACAAACACGAACAAGCTGTTGTTCAGCACCTGAGTTTAGATTATTAGGATGCTAACAATGTAATGTTATAAACACTTGAATTTCAGGTGGCTTAAGTAGGGTTTTCAGAATAAATGTACCTAAATAAATGTTGCTGTAATTACATCCACATATCATCAGAGATTGAAAACCAACTTGGCCATTTATCTTTTTTTCTTCTTTTTTCCTGACTTAATTCATCCACATATAATATTAATAATAATAATAATCATCATAGCAATAATTACAATAATCATAATACACTGATTAGAGTGTGGTATATACCCTTCTATAACCATTATTATAGAAGGGCCTCGGGCCAGCTGAGCAGAAATAGTGGAAATCCAAACACCCTGACAACCTCCTAACCTATCAGTCCCTCCTCCCCTCTTTCGCATCTTCAATCTCTCAAGCAAAAAGCACTTTCTTTCAAGATAAGATCCAATCTTCCTATTCCAATCCCAAAAAACTATTTTCCATCTTCTCCACCCTCTTGGACCCTCCCAAAGACCCTTCCCCCTCCTCCCTTCTTCCAAGCAACTTTGTTAAATACTTTGAAAAAAAGGTTGATGATATTCGCTCTTCTTTTTCTGACTCACCTTTACTCACCGCTGGGTCACCAGACCCTCCTTCCACCCGCACACTGACCTCCTTTTCCCCTCTCTCACCAAGTGAGGTTCTCACCCTCATTACCTCTGCCCGCCCTACCACCTGTCCTCTGGACCCTATCCCCTCAAACCTCCTTCAGACTATCGCTCCTGATATTCTACCGTTTCTCACCCATTTCATCAACACTTCTCTATCTTCTGGTCACTTTCCAAACAGTCTCAAGGAGGCAAGAGTAAACCCTCTCCTAAAGAAACCCACTCTCAACCCGTCCGATGTTATAAACTACAGGCCTGTCTCTCTCCTCCCGTTCCTGTCTAAATCACTTGAACGCGCTGTCTTTAAACAACTCTCCTGCTATCTCCATCAGAACAACCATCTTGATCCACACCAGTCTGGTTTCAAGGCAGGTCACTCCACAGAAATTGCTGTCATTGCTGTCTCTGAGGAACTGCACACTGCCAGAGCAGCATCCCCCTCCTCTGTCATCATCCTGTTGGACCTGTCTGCTGCATTCGATATGGTGAACCATCAGATCCTCCTTCACACTCTCCAAGAACTTGGAGTTTCAGGCTCTGCACTTTCCCTCCTCACCTCATACCGCAAAGACCGTACCTACAGGGTAACTTGGAGAGGGTCCGAATCCGACCCTTGTCAATTAACTACAGGGGTCCCTCAGGGCTCTGTTCTTGGTCCCCTCCTCTTCTCCCTGTACACAAACTCGCTCAGATCAGTCATTAGCCCGCATGGTTTTTCATACCACTGCTACGCTGATGACACCCAATTAATCCTGTCCTTTCCCCGCTCAGAGACCCAGGTCGTCGCACGCATCTCTGCTTGTCTAGCTGACATCTCTCAGTGGATGTCTGCTCACCACCTCATGCTCAACCTTGACAAAACTGAACTGCTTTTCCTTCCGGGAAAAGATTGTCCCACTCTTGACCTAACAATCAACATCGGCACCTCTGTTGTTTCCCCGACTCAGACTGCAAGGAATCTGGGTGTGACCCTAGATAACAACCTGTCCTTCACTGCAAAAATCGCTGCTACAACCCGCTGCTGCAGATACACGCTTTACAACATCAGGAGGATGCGTCCCCAGCTGACCCAGAAAACAATGCAGGTTCTGGTCCAGGCTCTCGTCATCTCACGCCTAGACTACTGCAACTCCCTCCTGGCTGGTCTACCTGCATGTGCCATCCGACCTCTGCAGCTCATCCAGAATGCAGCGGCTCGTCTGGTCTTCAACCTTCCTGAATGTTCCCACACCACGCCGCTCCTCCGCTCCCTTCACTGGCTTCCAGTAACTGCTAGAATCCACTCAAGACTCTGGTACTTGCGTACCATGTTGTGAATGGATCTGGCCCTTCCTACATCCAGGACATGGTTAAACCGTACACCCCAGCACGTGCACTCCGCTCTGCATCAACCAAACAGATCGCTGCACCCGCACTGCGAAGGGGACCCAAGTTCCCATCAGCAAAAATGGCTCCAAAATGGTGGAATGAGCTCCCCATTGAAATCAGGACAGCAGAAAGCTTACACACCTTCCAGACTGAAAACGCATCTCTTTCGACTCCACTTCGAGCGATAGAATTACTAACAAAGCACTTATATACTAATAAAGGACTGGCTTATCTAAAGCCAGTTGAGTTGCACTTGAAATGTTTTAGCTCTATGAAACCTGATGTACTTATATGATTCTGTTTTCTTCATCTTTGTATCTTGTTGGTCGAATGCACTTATTGTAAGTCGCTTTGGATAAAAGCGTCAGCTAAATGCAATGTAATGTAATTATTGTTTAAATCCATGCTCAGTGTTTTTTGGCCATTTAAAAAAAGGAGCATTAAAGTTATGTTCTATGTTTTCGCACAACTATGTGTGTGTTGGCAATTAAAACTGAAAAAAAAAAAATGATATACGGACATTAATACTTGTAATAATTCAGCGTTTTTGATGCTAATGTGCAGGATTATTGCTGCTCTGAGTTTGTATCTCCATGGTTGACTGCACTTAAAGTGGCTTTGGATAAAAGCGTCTGCTGAATGAAATGAAATGCATCTCAAAATATTCTCTTTGCATCATTTTAACTGAATCTTGGTGCATCCTCTGACCTGCGATGTAAATCAAACTGCAGACTCTGATAGTGGAGCTGGCAGTGAGTCAGCTCTCCGTCTAAAAAGAGGCTGAGTCACCAAACGGACACCAGGTGTGGTCACTCTTTGTCTCTTCCTCTCTCCTTATCACACCCTATCTTTGAAGACTGAAGTGGGTGAATCACTGAGTTCAGGACTCGCTCTTTCTGACTGAGTTTATTTATCATTTATCCTTGTCTTTCTGCTGTTCAGACTCTAAGTGGCATTGTGCTGGAGGGGCATGTTGTTTCAGGAAGATGAAATACAATCCAGAAAGGCCGGTTTGAGCAATACTTCCCTGAGTTTGGAGGCTTATCAGATGCCAAAACCCTGCACAGCTGTGTGACACAGGGTTTTACAACACATTTATCACGGAGGCAATCTTTTTTATCCTCCTGCTGATGACTGCCGGATAACAGGAGGACTTTGATTTTCAAGTTACAAAGCTTCCAGGAAGGTGCACTCCTATATACTTTTATTACAACCCTCTAAAAAAGTAATTCATGTAATGTCTGAATTATGTTGAATAGGGCTGCCTGTTAAGAAATATACTGAATCTGTAGACTAAAGAGTTAATAAAAAATTATCTGCATATGTTAACTGCTTGGATTAATAGTGCAATTTGTAATGGCTTTGTTATTTCAGCGTGTTGTTTTTGGGCGTGGAAGTTATCTCTCTTACATTGTGGTGACATGTCTTTGGACTACAGGATCATTTTGTTCATTTTCTATGTTGAATGACTTGTGTTTTTCTCTGTTGTACTTGGTAAGTGTTACAGTGAGACAACATTTACAATACCTAGACCCAGAAAGCTGAACAGCTAAATGAAATTCACCTAGCTATGATTTTGGCGTTGCTTTTTAAAGAATGTAATACATGAAATGTAGCTCTAAAAAGGTAAAACAGTATCAACAAATGTATCCTAGGGTAAATCATTTTATCTTCCACCTTGATCAAGGTGAGCAAGAGGACTTTGGTTTTCACTTTACGTTACATTACATTGCATTTAGCTGATTGGTGCTTGAGAAGACTAAACATGTATCTGCAGATCCCTATAAAGCATATTCTTTACTCGTTATTCTCTAATAGTTAATTAAAAACTGTATATCATGGCTATTTTGCACATCCCTTTCAAGATTTTCTAAGGTTTATTGACATATCATATACTGTACACAACTACGGTGTAGTTATGCAATGAATGAAAAACTTGGGTCACTGGTTCCTCAACAGTGCATTACAAGACATCTATCAATATGTGTGTACCTCCACCATTAAACTGTCATATTCTGCACATTTCTTATTCTATCTACAAACATAAGAGTATAATTAATGTGTATAATATCAGTTAAAATAAGTGCTTCAACATAGTTAACATTGCAGGAAAGTTGATTGTCAAGTCCAACAACAAACCATGCAATATATTAGACGTTAAGTACTTTGTCAGGCTTAATATTAGATACCCCCAAAGCTTTTTTCTTATTTGAAAGAAGACCTTAACCTAAAGTATTCTTTAATGTTTAAATAAAGCCTTATTAGTTTGTCTGTTTTGCACATCCTCCTATCAGGCACTAAACTGTTTTATTGTAGAGATCACTTACAGTATCTTCTTGATATTTTCTATTCTATATTTATATCATTGACCTTCTACTTTCCCACTATTGTGTATGTACTCTTAATATTTAAATGTTTTCATCAAATATAACACATTAAAAAGTGCTTTACAAAAATGAAAGACATTAAGAAAAAGGCATTTTAACACTAGAACCGCCAGAGGTCGCTGTATACCTAAAACCGCCAACGGGTAAAATGTACCCGCTATTGATTTTCAAGGTACAATGTTCTTTTATTTATCATACAGAACAGTGAGTTTTGATCGCACAGGGATGAAACTTATACCAATAAAATCTGTGGACTCTCAGCTTTTCATATGACATAGTTTGTGCAGATAGCATGAAGTATAAAATATCGCTAAGAGTGCTGATTTAAACGCTTGGTGTTAGACTTGTGTTTTGTTTAGGTACAAATCTCTCTATCTATCTATCTATCTATAACTATCTATCGATCCATCTGTAATGTTCTGTTCTATGGACATATAATTGTCTACATAAACTGACGACACGGGCTACTTCTCTCATTCCGAGTGTCCATCTTTATTCAACTGGCACGTAACCTGCATGCATTACGTCCTCAACGTGAACTCAGTCATCCAAGATCTTGTATTCTCCAAGATGTTACACTATCTATAACTATCTATCTGTCTGTCTATCTCTCTATCCATCTATCAATATATATATCTATCTATCTATCTCTCAATCTCTCTCTCTGATAAGGAACCGCAGTAGACAAAAGGCGTTGCTATAGCAACACATCATGTTTACGCTGCATTTTCTATGAGGTAAATATTACCCGCTGGCAGATATTGGTATAAATGGCTTTTTTTTGGGCGATTTTTTCAATCTGACTTCATATTGACAATTGTTAACAACAGAGGGTGCTACATAACAGACTTTCAGGAAAAGTCACGGACTGGGAGACTTTAATATGTTATTGAAAAAAAGTTACATACAATCAAAAAACTGCTACGGGTAAAATGTACCCGTTGGCGGTTCTAGTGTTAAAACAGTCATTAAAAAGCAACACAATCTACCTGCATTGCAATTACTCTAAACGTGTAATAACGTGCTTTAACCAGTAGGTGGTGCGGGTTAAAAAGCTGTCAAGTTTACAGTGTTAACAAAATAAAATATACTGCTGTTTCCGGTTTAGTTTACGACGGATATATTTTGTTATTGTTGTCAAATCAAATCAAGTTTTATTTATATAGCACATGTATAAACGATTTTTGGTCGAGCCAAAGTGCTGTACATATAATAAAAATAGCCTATAGTAGAGACACTTTACAGCAAATACAACAGCACAGATTGTTCAGAATATCAGTATGAGAAAAACGACACCCTCTATCCTTAGACCCTCACATCGTACAAGGAAAAACTTCTGGAGAAAACCCACAGTTTTCCCATTTCCCCCAAATGGGAGGAACCTCAGGGAGAGCAACAGAGGAGGGATCCCTCTCCCAGGACGGACAGACGTGCAATAGATGCCGTGTGTAAATCGAAGAGATAATACATTTTACAGCATGTAGACCGAATGTTAGGAAATGCATGTGTCTGTAATAAGAAGATGAATCCACGAGGATGTCAGCTACAATCCTGTGGAAGCCATCAGGGAAGCAGCATGACGAGACCCAGGCAGGACCACATAGACAGGTTCAGCCACGACCCGAAGTCCACGACTTAATCCAGAACTCAGGATAGAGGATCCAAGACACAGGACTACAGCAAGAGGATCAGACTCGACTCCGGATCCCGGCGTAGATATAGATACAAAACAAGAAAAAAGATTTGTCTGGGTTAATCGGAACAAGAGAATACACAGACACAGACAGAGAGGGAAAAGATCATTGGATAAAAGTTATTCTTGATAACCCTCTAAAAAGATCTCATGAACTTCCCCACTCAATCTATCAAGACCCGAGCAGTTCTATTAGATATAGGATAAGAAACAGAGATAGGGAGCACAACAACCTATCTCTTCGTCAGATGCACTCCCCCGCTTATCTAAGCGACTCTGTACCCCGTTACCCTCTACAAGGCCATAGACCAGCAGTGGGAAAATGGGGGGTGTGTAAGGGTAAGGATTTTTAAGAATAAACCGCAAGGGTCTAAAGGGAAAAAAGATGAAATATAAGGTACTATATTTTAAGTAATCCTATCTACTATTCCTATATTTGAATAATGTATAAACTATTTTAAAAATACTTTATGAAATCCTATGTTATGTTATAAATATTAAAATAAAGAACTAAATGAATAAATAAATAACTAAATAAATAAATGAATAAATAGATAATTAAACAAAAGCCAAAGAGAAAAAGTGAGTTTTAAGTGTTGATTTAAAACCCCCCAGGGTCTGGGCCGACCTCACATGGAGGGGCAAAGTATTCCAGAGCCTAGGGCCAGCCACTGCAAAAGCTCGGTGCCCTCGGGTTTTAAGCCTGGTCTTAGGTACTATCAACAACAGCTGATCAGCCGACCTTAAGGCTCTGCCTGGGGCGTAGCGATGGAGGAGTCCGGCTATATAGGCAGGAGCCAGCCCATTTAGGGCTTTAAAAACAAATAAAAGGAGTTTAAAATATATTCTGAACCGAACTGGAAGCCAGTGCAATGAAGCCAGAATTGGGGTGATATGGTCGCGCTTTTTATGGCCAGTAAGAAGACGTGCAGCTGCATTCTGAACTAGCTGGAGGCGTCTAATTGAGGCCTGGTCCATACCCACATACAAAGCATTGCAGCAGTCTCGAGGTAACAAAGGCGTTAATAACCCTTTCTAGGTCTTAAAAAGATAAAAACGACTTGGTCTTAGCCAATAGTCGTATTTTGAAAAAGCAGGTCTTGACTACAATGCTAACCTGCTTATCAAATTTAAAGGCGCTGTTGAAGATCACTCCAAGGTTCATAACAGAGGGGAGGATATTTTTATTAAGGGAGCCCAGAATATCAACCGGGGAGACTGTTGGTTGGGGTCCAAAAAAGATGACCTCGGTCTTACTCTCATTAAGGGTGAGGAAGTTTTGACTCAACCAGGATTTAATCTCTATTAAGCAGTCCTTCAACTGCTGTAATGGGTTGGCATTTTGATTGAGAGGCAGATAAATCTGTACATCATCAGTGTAACAATGGAAGGGGATATTATATTTTGTAAGAATTGAACCTAGGGTTAGGGTTAGGGTTAATAGAAAAAGGATGGGGCCCAGAATCGAGCCTTGGGGAACCCCACAGGTAAGAAGGGCTTTGGCAGAGGAGAAAACACCTAACTGCACTGAGAAGCTACGGTCCGTCAAATAAGACCTGAACCATGCAAGAGCAGAGCCTGTAATGCCTGCGGACTGTTCAAGCTGTGACAACAGGATACTATGATCCACAGTGTCAAAGGCAGCAGTTAAATCTAACAGCACCAAAACAGCTGGGCTGCCTGAATCGGCGGCTAAGAGCAGATCATTAAAAACTCTTGAAATGGCTGTTTCAGTACTATGCATAGGTTTAAAGCCAGACTGACATTTTTCACGGATACCATGCATGGTTCAAAATGACTGCAGCTGGGCGTAGACTACTCACTCCAGGGCTTTAGATAAAAAGGGTAGCTGGGAGATGGGCCTGAAATTTGCGAGAATGGAGGGATTGAGATTTTTCTTTTTAAGTAGTGGCTTAACCACGGCATGTTTGAAGGCAGCTGGGACACATCCTGAGCTAAGAGAGGTGTTTACAAGCAATAAAACACTTGCTCCAACTGATTTAAAAACATCTCTAAGGAAGCGAGAGGGAATGCTGTCTAAGGTGCAGTTTGTCGGCCGCAGGTGCTTAACTACATCCGAGAGAGAAAAGAGGGATACAGGCTCAAAATGGTCGAGGACAGCAGGGCACAGAAAGGGAGCAGGATCTGGGGTAGCACTAGTATAGGCTAGCCTAAAAGCAGATACTTTTGCGATACAAATTTTAAGAAATGTATCGCAGAGAGTAGTTGATGGCACAATTGGAGAAGCATCACAAGGATTAATGATCGAATTAAGGACATTAAAAAGAACTTGAGGTTTATGGCTGTTTTTGGAGATTAACAGAGAAATATACTCTGTTTTGGCTGCTTTGACTGCCGTCTGATAATCGGAAAGGCAAGCACGAAGAATTTCTAAGGAGACATGAAGTTTAACCTTTTTCCATTTTCTCTCTGCACGCCAACAAGCACGTCTAAAAGCGTGAGTACAATCATTGAGCCACGGCTCTGAGAGAACTTTGTTGCGTCTAAACGTAAAAGGAGCAACGGAATCCAGTATTAGTGTGCATGTCGAATCAAACAAAGAGATAAGCTCATCCGCACTAAAAACACAGTTCACGTCTAATTTACAAATCATTTTGATATTTGTAACACAAAAGCGATGGAAACTTTGGAGTTTGGAGTCTGCTCCACACTTGGAGCAGAGACATCTAGCCTGTAAAAGCGGACAAAAGTGAGCGGCGAGGACCAGCTCGCTGCTGCACAAATGTCTTGGATGGAAACACCCTTGAACAAAGCCCAGGATGTAGCCAGTCCACGAGTAGAATGAACACGCAGGCCCGTTGGTGCCTGCAAACCCTGACTCGTATAAGCCAGAGCAATCGCTTCCACAATCCAGTGGGAGAGCCGTTACCTGGTAACGGGCTTTCCCTTCTGAGGGTTAGCCCAGGATATAAAGAGTTGGTCATTACAACGAAACTCTTTTGACCTGTCCATATAGATGCGTAAAGCACAAACTGGACACAGCCAATTCGGCCGCTGTTCCTCAGAGGAACACAGCGGCGGAGGAAATGCCACAATGTCAATGGGGGTACATGAGCCAACCACCTTAGGTATAAAGGCAGGGTTGGGCTTCAGCAACATTCTCGTTTGCCCCGGGGCAAACTGAGTGCATGAAGGATGTACAGAGAGCGCATGAATGTCACTGACTCGCTTGGCGGATGCCAGAGCCAGTAACAGCACTGTCTTCAGTGACAGGTGTTTCATGTCAGCTTCTTCCAGGGGTTCAAATGGAGGTCGAGTGAGCCCATCTAAAACCACTGCCAAGTCCCATAAGGGCACCAGTGACCTGGAAACAGGGAGGAGCCTGCGAGCACCTTTCATAAAACGGCAGACCAAAGGATGTTGGCTAGCCGTCTTTCCCTCAAAGCCCACATGGCATGCAGCAATAGCAGCCAGGTACACTTTGATCGTAGAGAAAGCTCTGTGTTTATCAATTAAGTCCTGTAGAAATGATAAAATCACCCCGACAGGACATTGAAAAGAGATGTGTCCTTTTTGAAGGCACCACTCCTCAAACACCCTCCACTTACAGTCATAGAGAGACCTGGTGGAGGAAGCTCTCGCACTCTGAATAGTGTTTATCACCTTCTGAGGGAGCCCCACTGTATTCAGATTGTAACACTCACGGGCCAGGCCCATAGTGCCAAGCGCTCTGGGTGTGGGTGAAAGATCGTCCCCCCCGCCTAAGACAGTATGTCCCTGCGTAGTGGGGGCTGCCACGGCTGCCCGCACAGCAGCTGATATATCTCCGCCAGCCAGTACATTGCAAGCCAATGCGGAGCTATCAGGATAAGTGTGTGGCGTTGTTCTCTCACTCTGGCCAGAGTTGGGGGTATCAGAGCCAGGGGTGGGAACGCGTACAGAAGGACCGGAGGCCAAACGTGCGCGAGCGCGTCCACGCCTAACGGTGCATTTAAATCGTGCATTGAAAAGAACAGCTGACATTGAGCATTTTCTTTTGATGTGAACAGATCTACCGCGGGTCGGCCGTAACGCACTGTTACGTTCCCTATTGGGCTAGGGGAACCAAAGGGAAGCGACACGACCAGAGTGGTATTGGTATTAATTATAAGTGGTTTTATTATAAAGCAAGGTGTAACAAAATGGCAGGCAGGCAGCCTGAAACAAACAAGAGGGCCAAAAGGGCGCCGGTTGACAAATAACCGAACAAAAGGAAGACTCTAAAAAAGGAGTCTAAACGCATACAGGTAAAATAAATACTAACATACTAAATACTGAACGAAACAAAACCTCACTTCAAGAGTGGTACAACTAACAAAGGGAGTCTACACAAAACACACAGCTAACCTAAAGGCAACAGTCACAAATCCTAACGATACTCTAAACATTAACTAACCTACTCTACTAACACCCAATATCACACGGAGATAAACACACAAGGTTAACCACAGAATGAAGAGAAAAATGCGAGAGGCGTCTGTTCCCTCAACAGAGCCTCCAGAGTGGTGATAGTCCGCAGCCTTTGTACTCCTCCCCAGCAGGTGTGCGCCGGCTGTGCGCTGCGATTGGCCGACGTCGATCCAATCACCATCTTCAGAGGCGGACCAGGAGATGGGCAGCCAAGGGTGTGGGAGCAACCACACAGCTCATTTGCATAAACACACACACAGCTGAAAACACTCACAGGCAGATTAAGGAGCAGACAAACAGCAACCGTAACACGCACCCACAGCTGACTCACAATTATTGGATGTAGAGTCCAGTCTGCATATAGTGGTGCACCTCTGGACAGCAGATCTGCCCAGAGGTTCATCACTCCTGGTACGTGCGTCGCTCTCAGAGAGAGGAGACGTCCACAGCTCCATAAGATCCGTTTGCGTGCCAGCATGTGTAACTGGAGAGAACGCAAACCCCCTTGGCGGTTTATATACGATATTGTGGTCGTGTTGTCTGTCCTCACGAGGACATCATCTGAGAAAAGGCAGAAAGCGTTTCAGGGTGAGGAACAACGCTAAAAGCTCCAGATAATTTATGTGTGACCGTTGGAGGTCTCTGCTCCAGAGACCCCTCACAGGTCGACCGTCGTATATACCCCCCCAGCCCGTCAGACATGCGTCTGTGGTGACCACCTTCTGCGATAGGACAGCACCCATAGGCACGCCCCGTACTAGAAAAGTCGGGTGTAGCCAGCGGCGCAGTGCCATTACGCATTTCATAGTGACCATCACTCTCCGTGCGCCATGACGCGCGGGGTCCAATCTGAGGGCAGCTACCCAGCGCTGAAACTCCCTTATGTGTAAGCGTCCCAGTCGTACCACCAGAATGAGCCACAGCAACCGCAGACATGATCTGAAGAGAACATATTTGCGTGGCTGGAAATGAGCGAGGCAAGCCCTGAAGGCTTTCACTCTCTCTGCTGACAAGCGGGCTGTAAAGGGCACCGAATTCAGGCGTAGGCCCAGGAAGAGTACAGTCTGGGCTGGGGACAACATGCTCTTTTCTGTGTTTATTACGAAACCCAGGTCGAGCAGGTGTTTTACGAGGACATTCGTCTGCGTAATAGCCTCTTTCTCCGACTGTGCGAGAAGGAGCCAATCGTCCAGATAAGTTGCCAGGCGAATACCCTGTTGTCTTAACGGGGCTATCGTGGCTTCCGTACACCGTACAAACACTCACGGGCTGAGAGACAGACCGAAGGGAAGTACTCTGTACTCGTAACAGACACCCTGAAAGGCGAACCTCAGATATTTCCTGTGTGGGTAATATACTGGGATGTGGAAATACGCATCTTTCAGGTCGACTGATGTGAACCAGTCGTTTTGGCGCACGAGACGCAACAGAGATGTGTGAGTGAGCATTCTGAATTTGTATCTTTTGAGATATTTGTTCAGAGCTCTCAAATCTAGTATAGGCCGAATTCTGTTCCCTCCCCGTTTGGGAACGAGGAAATACTTGGAATAAAAGCCGCTCTGACTCTTTTCGGCGGGTATTATCGATATAGCCTTCTTTTCTAGTAGCGAGAAAATCTCTTGCTCTAGAATATGGGCCGACTCTCCCCGGGCCTGTGAATACAGAATGCCCGAGAAGTGAGGGGGGGTGACAGCGAATTGGAGCCTGTAGCCCCGTGTTACTGTCTTGAAAACCCAAGCAGAATCTGTGAGCATCCTCCACTTTTCGCTTCTCAAAGCGAGCGGAGATGTCACTAGAATGCCCTATAGTGTCTGAACACGGTGGTACCCCAGGTTGACAACCCCAGCCGACACTGCGCATGCGCGTGGCGGTGGTGCCTTCACAATCCTGTCTATTGTCCGCCTTTTGAGAGAGGCCGTAGCCGCTCTCAAAAGAGGGGTAGACGACAGACTGTTTATTGTTTTTCTTTTCATTTTTATTGACTGCGCCCTTGGCTTCAAGCCTGGAAACGACAGTGGAAAATGATTTATTCTGAAACAACAATGATGACATGTGTTTGTGTGACTTAAACAGGCAGTGGAACTTGCTGTCTTCGATGTTAAGTCCATTTCCCTGATGGCGCGAAATTGAGGATGACGTTCTGGCATCACTCAAGGCCGCGGGAAGATGGGGGCATGGTGGCACCCCGAAAACACATGAGCATCTAACACTGGAACGTGCTCTGGAGCTGGGGAACAGGGAACTTCCAGCTCCTTCATCGAGGAGAGGAGAGGAGGCTGTCAGGCCGCCCGCTTCTTCGTCCTCGCCTGGTGGCTGAAAACCTGGGTCGGCTGCGCCTGAGCGGCAGCTGCCGGAACTGGAGATTTTCTTGGCCAGCTCCCCCTTGCCGCCACCGGGTCCCAGCCTGACACGGCATGGGGCTCCGGTTCAGCGGCTGTCGCTGTTGTTGAGTTGTTGAGCCCCAGTCTGACACAGCGCGGGGCTCAATCTCTGCGGGCGGACGCCACCATGTCTTGATTGCCGGCCGGCGAATCAGCGGACATGAGGGGGTCCCGTCCCGACAAGCTAGCTTGGCGTGCTAACCGTCGGCGGAGGCTCTTAATGGTGAAGCGGGTACAATGCCCGCACGAGCCGGAGTTATCGATAGCCTCCCGGGCGTGTTCCAGCCCGAGGCAGGACGAGCAGACCCGGTGTGAGTCTGTGCCTGAAATCTTAAACCCGCAGCCGCATAGCCGGGCCTCAGAGTCCCTGACTCCTCTGGTGTGAGGGAGAGAAGGGTCCATCTTCGTTCGCCGGGGTGTCGCCGTGGAGTGGACGCGCTAGTAACAGGTACGTTACTGAGAAAAAAATCCAACCTTGCCGTTAGTCCGAAAGGAAAAAAGGCGACGGTGTAGATTTTATTCTTTAAAGAATATTAACTGGTGTGTTAATACCTTCTTTTTTTTTTATCTCTGTCTCCTCTGGTGTGAGAGAGAAAACAGAACATCCTCTTTACCGTGGTGTCGGTGTGGAGGGAAGAAAAAACTAGCAACAGGTATGTTACTAGCTTGAAGAAAAAAATCAAACCTTACCGTTATTTCGACAGAAAGAAACGGCGAGGCAGATTACAATATTAACTGGTGTGTTAATATTGCTCAGTCTTCTTGCAAAGCAAAAAAAGTAACCGGCAAGCGCCCGTCGACCGAATGTTAGCTTTGGGTTCAGTCTGTGGACCGTTAAGCTAGCCCGGTTACTGATAAATCGAGATGTGCTCTGAAGCGAGAAGAGGTGTTTGAATGACGCTGCGTCGTAGCGCAAGCTACTTAAAGGGTGGGTGGATTCCCTGACGTTGACGTCAAGATCACCAGCCAATCAGGATTGGCGTAATGAGATTGATGCTTCTGTTTGCATACGCGTTGAGGCGCATCCCATAGTGAGACATCGAATGGAGTGTTATGAATGAGAACAATTATTACTACTAACTTTATTGTGAAATTAAAACAGAACGGTAAAAGAATAGTTTCCGGTCTATTCTGATGCCCGATCTCTGTAGAGAAATAAAGAACTACGAGAGATGTGTAATATTTAATGCAGCCAAACCATTTATTACAATGCATTCATGTGATGACTTTCAAAGAGTGAAGCAAGCACTGCTGAATAAAGTATGATTTTATCTTTTAAGAAACGTTTTTTTTTTTATATGGAATGCAGTTGGAGGTCAACCAATCACAGAGCTTGAGGACTGATCTCGGGGTTTGTCAAGCTAAGCACTAGGGTTGCATTCCGATAATCCAAAAATCAGCTCCTAAATTCTAACCCTATTCCTTGACCTCTGAGTGAAACGTCATGGGGTTAAGGCAGCGGTCCCCAACTTTTTTGCGCCACGGACCGTTTTAATGTCAGACAATATTTTCACGGACCGGCCTTTAAGGTGTGGCGGATAAATACACAAAATAAAATGATACAACCAGCATAAAAACTGTGGTATTTTCATAAATATAATATTAAACGTGAATCCACTCGTATGCAACTTTATTATCAGCGACCTCGGAACATCACACCAACAACATAACATGAGTAACATCCTCTCTGCCCCCTAACACTCTCTGGTCGCTATGGTAACGTTTAAACATGCCTTCAAAATAAGATACAACACAAAAACAAATATAAAGTGCATGAAAAATACAGCTCACCATAACGCTAAATCAGTGGGAGCCCTGAGCTTGTTTCTCTGCAACGAGACGGTCCCATCTGGGGGTAATGGGAGAAAATGACACCCGAAGTGTGTTGCTTATGTCCAGTCTACTCCGTAATTTTGTTTTGGTTGCTGTCACTGCAGAAAATCCCGCTTCACACAAATAGGATGTCGGAAATGGCAACAGGGTTTTCAGTGCTGTTGTGGCGATCTCAGGGTATTCTGCCGTTACTTTAATCCAGAACACCGGCAGAGTTGTTGTCTCGAACATACTTTTAAGGCCGCCGTCATTTGCGATCTCCAGCAGTTGATCTTCTTCTTGCGTAGACATGCTTGATTCACCTGGTTTGTTGACAAATGGGTTGCGGATCCATTCCTTGGCAGTTCGTGGGTCTTTTGTGGTTGGGAAGTAGCGCTCGAACTCTTTTAAAAGCAAACACAGGTGATCATGCACCATCTGGGAGAATGAATTGCCCTCAGGAATTGCTTCTGTCCTTCTTGTTCATGCTTTTTTCTTTCAAAATACTCCGAAGGCTTGTCTTTTAATGCAGGGTGCTTGGTCTCCAAGTGGCAAAGCAGTTTTGAAGGCTTCATTGCCTCATTAGAGAGCCGGTTGCCGCATATTATGCAGAGTGGGCTTGGTGCGCGGGCATCACCTGTCGCGATAAATACACATTTTAAGTAGGACTCCTGGTATTGTCTGTTAAATGCAGCTTTTTTTCTTGGAAGTCGTAGGCTCTTCTTCTGGCCCAACTTTTGAGAGAGTGAAACGTCACAGATTACCCAGCATGCCTGAGAAGTACCCGTATGTGCACTCATAGAGCATGCGCAACTTTAACCAAAATGCTCGTTCACATCAAGCACGTCAATTTGCGTACACGTAACAGCACCGCACGTTCATGACAGCATGGTAATGGATTGTTATTATGATGGATTTGATATTAACGAGGTGGCAATTAGCAGCTAGCGGCTAGCTAGTAATTATGCTAATTTACACATCAATCGTTATGTACTTATATTACGCTGTAACAGGATCTAGTGGTATCCAACAGAGCTTCATTTAGCATGAAAGAACGATTGCACTGTATATATATATACAGTGCAATAAGCTTCTTAGTGCAATAATAAGCTACAGGGACATTAATCTAACGTCGGTAATATTAACTTTATTTAATACAACATTTACGGTACAAGATTTACATCATACAGCCCATGTAGTTTAATATTTTACAATTGATGAATTACAGCAAACATGTGCAATATATCCATTATTACAGCTCCGTGGGCTGGCAGTAAGACGATATGGGTCCGTTGTTATTGTGCATCCATGGGTAAAGATAAACGCATGTAGTGCTGAACCTCTATGTGCTGAACACGTAACATGAACGTGCCGGGCGGCGCGGTCCCGTGGGTTAGATGCACGTTCATAATGCAGAGGGAAATAACTCTCAGAATAACGTTATTAGCACATTTTTACAACTTGAGGAACGAATTTTTTTAATAAGGGCAATACAAGTGTTCATACTGGGTAGTTTATTTAGTTTAAAAAAAATTATCCAACGAGTTACAGACCACTCTTTCCCAATGTAAGTCAATGGGAAAAAGTGTTTCCGGGCCCAGCAACCTAAAGGAAGTGTAGTACCGCCATTTGTCTACAACGAATATTCTCATCAGACTCCGGCGCACATAGACATTAAGCCCCCAGGAAGTGCGCCGGACTCAGATGAAAATATTCGTGCTGGCCAAACGGCGGTACAACACTTCCGTTTGGTTGCCAGGCCCGGAAACACTTTTTCCCATTGACTTACATGGGGAAAGAGTGGTCTGTAAATCGTTGGATAATTTAAACTAAATAAACTACCCAGTATGAACACTTGTATAGCCCTTATTAAAAACATTCGGTCCTCAAGTTGTAAAATGTGCTAATAACGTTATTCTGAGAGTTATTTCCCTCTGCATTATGAACGCGCATCTAACCCACGGGGCCGCGCCGCCCGGCACGTTCATGTTACGTGTCCCGACCAATCAGAGCATACTGTGCTCACAGGGAGGGTGGGGGCTGGAGCTATTGGAGCTACAACGAGCCGTTAAAGGCAGAGAGTGAAATTCAGTGAATACAATACACGTAGTTTACAGAGATGCTCTTTGAGAAACCAATGTGAGTTGCGTTTATCTTTACCCATGGATGCACAATAAGAATGGACCCATATCGTCTTACTGCCATCCCACGGAGCTGTAATAATGGATATTGCACATGTTTGCTGTAATTCATTATCATACTACATGGGCTGTATGATTAAATCTTGTACCGTAAATGTTGTATTAAATAAAGTTAATATTACTTATTATTATAAGTATATATATATATATATATATATATATATATACAGTGCAATCATACTTTCATGCTAAATGAAGCTCTGTTGCTTGGATATCACTATATCCTGTTACAGCGTAATATAAGTACATAACGATTGATGTGGCCATTAGCATAATGACTAGCTAGCTGCTAACTGCCGCCTCGTTAATATCAAATCCATCATAATAACAAATCATTACCATGCTGTCATGAACGTGCGGTGCTGTTACGTGTACGCAAATTGACGTGCTTGATGTGAACGAGCATTTTGGTTAAAGTTGCGCATGCGCTATGAGCGCACGCGCTATGAGCGCACATACGGGTACTTCTCAGGCATGCCGGGTAATCTGTGACGTTTCACTCTCTCAAACGTTGGGCCATTTTATCATCATGCGCTAATGAGCAACTCTCATAGGAATGAATGAGGCCCCGCCTCCCACGCTGTATCCAGTTCTTATTATACATCCATGATAGACATAGAGAACCGCAGTGACGCGTCCTAAAACCCGGAAGTAAGTTATAATTTTTACCATGTCCGGTTCCTTCGATAAAAAGCAATGCAATTTCTCCATAGGATTTTGTAAAATAGCTCGAAATAAGGTCTGTGTTTGACACACATTGAAGAGACAGATCACGTTTTGTTCTACGATATTAAATACATCAGCAGTGACCCCATTGGTGATTTTTGAAGAGTTTACGTGTCTGAGAAACGATGGTTGTTACCGAGTGGCTGAATAGGACTACAGAAGTTGTCCAGGCCGTTTTACGTCATTACACCGAACATATAAACACTCCTCTAAGTTTGTTTGCCTTGTTCTGCTTGAAAGCAAGTCCCTGCCTCCTGCACACTGTTCAAACAAACGCTTCAACTTGTAACATTTACAATCTGTATGTTTGAATATGGATCTTAAGTTGGCGTGACGTTGAAGCAGCGACCCTGCTGTAGTTCCTTTATAGCATAACGTTAGCATTTGGCTTCTTGCAACTAGATTTATGCTTCGAAAATTATAAAAGTAGGATAGACATGTGGATATTATCCGGCTGAAAAAAACGTGATCCGTCTCTTAAATGTGTGTCAACCACAGACCTTATTTCGAGCTATTTTCCAAAATCCTATGGAGAAATTGCATTGCGTTTTTGATGAAGGAACCGAAAGGAGTTTACATCCGGGTTTTAGGACGCGTCACTGCGGTTCTCTATATCTAAATACATCTAAATAATTTATAATAATAATAATATAATAATAATATCTAAATTATAACATATAATATAATATATATAATATATATATATAATATAACATACATTATATATTATAACATACATATAATATAATAATAATAGTAGACGCCGCATTGGCTGCTGGCGCGCAAGAAATACGGCCGCCATTTTGGACCGGTCATCCTACCCATATTGTACAGACATTACCCAGAGACAGCAGAGGTTTCAAGATGCCAGAGCACTGTGTGGCGTATTGCTGTGCAAATCGGAGGACGATTGCGAACAGGGATCGGGGGATTACTTTTCACAAGTAAGATTCAACATTATTATTGGTTGTATTTTGTAAATAGAATATTATTGTACTGTATTGATGTCCGCCAGCGAAATCGTAGCCAGCAAACATTATGTTTATGGCCAACTGAGACTTTATAAATTATATGCTGCTGGAACAAGTGAATTTCCCCGTTGTGGGATGAATAAAGTAAAATCTAATCTATCTAGGAAGAAGAAGGAAGAAAATAAGCTTGACCTCCTTCTTAAAATGTTTTTGTGTTGACTCTCAAATCTCCCATTTTTATTTTGAAGGTTTCCCAAAGACAAAGATATGAGGAAGAAGTGGGAAGCTGCTCTGAGGAGGGAAGGGTTCACTGCAAGCGAGTCATCCGTGATTTGCAGTGAGCATTGTAAGCAGGACGAGTTTGACAGGACAGATTGTCCGACTCAGAGATGGTGTTATTCCCTCCATCTTCAGCTTCCCGGTTCACCTCCAAAGAGTAGGTGTATCATCATAAGGCTATTAGCATTCATAAATGTAAATATTCTATTATCAATAACAGGGCAGGGTGAAATACCTATCCCTGTGTGTGCGTATATATATATATATATATATATATTCTTTTCAAGTATTATGCTTCTTCATTTTAGCCGGAAAAGGACAGGACTACGTCTACTTCGAGAAAAGCTGAAGAGAGCCTGTCTGTGGCCCCTCAGGATGACCCAGAAGCTTCAACTTCACACGCACAACCTCAGCCTAATGATGTGAGTATTTCTATTTTCAACATCATTCATAATGGTCCTAGACAAAGTAAAATCTCTCTTGTTTGCTGCCACTCATATTAAACACACTCACAAATAAACACATACACACACAATTGAAGACATGTTGAACATGCATTCCTGGCACACTCACACACGCGCACACACACACACACACACACACACACACACACACACACACACACACACACACACACACACACACACACACACACGCATGATGCTGACAATGGCTTTGCCAGGTGATGACTATAAGAAAGAATGTGGGCCATACTCTAGTTGTGTCAAAGTGATGTGTGTGAAGTGAAACATCACTCAAACCATGTTCATCCCTCTTTCTACTGGGATCATAGCGATGTCTCGCCTGCTTCTCCTGCTCTTAAGGCCAGAGTCAATGAAGCTTTAGCAAGAGTGGAGAGTCTCGAGCGAGAGAGGAAGAATGCCATGGCTAGAGAAAAGAGGGCAGAGACCACAGTGAGGAGTCTTTTGGGGGATTTGAGGGAAAAGAACCTCATTAATGAAGAACTCAAAGAGGCTTGATTTCTACTCAGGTAAGATGAAATTAGCACTTTGAAATTCATGTACATCTTGCTCTTACACTCTTTATTAAACTCCTTTGTTATTATATGAAGGGGACTTATTAATTTTTTCTCATACAATTACAGATCTTCAAATAGACTTCAAGGCAAAGCAGGGCCATGAGTACTCAAAGGACCACAGAGAGCTTGCCCTCACACTCCATCTACATGGTCCAAAGGCATACAAATACCTCAGAGAGACTAAAAATCTTCCCCTCCCTCATCCACATACATTACAAAGGTAGTCTTAATGTTGCTCAATTTCATTTTTGGAAATTACGGTTGCAAATACGTTAAATAGCTACTTCTCAATTTTTGTACAGGTGGCTGTGTTCGGTGGATGGCAAGCCTGGCCTGAACAAGATGATGCTGGATATGCTGGAGAGAAGATGCCAGGACGACCAGGCTAAATATGGATGTGTTGCACTCATGTTGGATGACATGGCCATCAGAAAACATGTGCAATATAATCCACATAACCAGTCAATGTCTGCTTTTGTAGACATGGGTGATGGAAACAATGAGACCGATGTTGCTACTGAGGCTCTTGTGTTCATGGTGGTTGGCCTACACGGACATTGGAAGGCTCCCATTGCATATTACCTGACGAAGTCTCTGTCACCTGAAACACAAAGGGTCCTTCTCAGTCATGCTTTGGAGGAGCTGCCTGCACGGGGCATTCGGGTGGTATCTGTCACGATGGATGGGCATGCCTCTAACGTCAGCATGTGCAACCAACTTGGGTGTGAGCTGAAGGGAAACCCACAGGAGCCACTTCAAACCAGTTTCCCGCATCCCTCGACTGGCGACAAAGTATTTGTAATGATGGATGCATGCCACATGCTGAAGTTAGTAATATGTTGCAGGTAAATGATGATTGTTGTAGACCTATTTGTACAAGTTATGTCTCTGCTGCTAAAAGTTGTATCTAAATATTGTTGTCTGTTCATTTGCACAGTTATGGCTGGACGTGATGATCAACATGTTGCTGTTTGTACTTGTTTGAGCAGTGACTGCATCTTTCTCTGCAGGCATACAGTCCAATTGCAACGACCACCGGACAGATCAAGTGGAGGTTCATCAATCATCTCAATGATGTGCAAAAAAAAGACGGACTGCATGCTGCCAATAAAATCACAGACAAACATGTCTACTTTGAGAACCACAAGATGAGGGTGTCCCTGGCTGCAAACACTGAGTCGCTCCGTGTCAGTTGCTCTCCGCACAATGAGGGATCTTAGGCACTCTCAGTTTAAAGACTGTGAGGCAACGGCAGAATTCATTGAGGTAAACAGTTAGTGATTATAGAACCAAGTACGAGGTTTTTTTTTAAAATAATTGATCAAAATGTGATTTGAGCATCAGGAACAATTTGTTGATAATTCTCTAAGTTCAACATGCAAATATTTTCATGAACCGTGATATTGCATATTCATAAATACATATATAACCTCACACATACCTTCACACATGTTAGAGTGGTAAAGCTCTGTGTGAAATGTGCTGTAGCACAAAGCAGGCCTGTGGAGAGAAGGAAGTCAAGCAAATACTAAGTTTGCACGTTGAACATACAGTTTAGAAATAAGTACTCTGTTCTCTTTATATCTTGAGTAGATGAGTATTGATTACAACTATCTGATACCTAATGAAACACTGTAATGATAGTGATTTAGATGCCGATATTTCTTTATAGATTATTGACAGGCTGTTTGACACAATGAATGGACGCAATCCTCGTGCCAAAGGATTCAAATCTCCCTTGGGTGCTTTGAATTGGATAGAGGGGAAAGCATTTTTGTCAAGAGCCAGGGAGTACTTGCTCACTTTGGTGACAAAAGATGGAACACCACTTCACCGATCTAAGAGGTCTATTAAAATAGTGCTTGTTATTCATGCAGGAAAAGTTCACGACATGAGTTCAACGATACTCTGTTCCATTATGCATCGAGTTCATAAGATGCTCTGTTCTCTACATCAGGTTCATATGATGCTACTGTTACAATGTGTTTTCCTTTAGTTTTGTCTGCTAACATGATGCTCTTTTATTTCAATGTTTTTCTGTGTTCACTTTTGTTTGTTGGAATTATCTTGTATTCATTGTTTTTGAGGTCCCAGATGCTTCTAAATAGTATGTATTACACAACATCAAGTTTGGCAGGTGTCAGAAGGAGGGTATGTATGTTGAAATGATGTTCTCTTGTTTCAATGTTTTTCAATCTGCAGTTTTGTTTCTATTTGAATTATCTTGTATTGAGTGTTTTTGAGGTCCCAGATGCTTCTAATGGTACGTACTACACAACATCAAGCACATGTAGGTGTCAAAATGGTATGTATTGCATGTGTTCTTGCATGTGTTCTAGTTCTCAAGTTATCCCAGTTCTGCAATTACATTGTTCCTAGTTAGCTAAGTGTCCTACAAGTATACTGTATATGTTTTGCCATGATCAGAGTAATAAAATGTTTTTCTTTTGCAGGTACTTGTCAGTCATCGGATTTGTCATTAACATCGACACGTTGATGCTGATGATTCCTGAACTGCTCCAAGTTCAGCGGTATGTCCTCACCTACAGGTTCAGCCAGGATCACTTGGAGCTCCTATTTAATTCCATCAGAGCGTCAGGTAGGGTTGATGTTCTTTTAATTGCAATAAATTCTGAAAATGACTTATGAGTAATGTATGTATTGTAATAATAATAATAATCCTTATATTTATTATAGCGCTTTATCAATGACTCTCAAAGCGCTTTACAAATACACATTACACATACAGATCATACATACATGTAATGGTCATCTACTGTGGACAATACCCACAGGAGCAAATTGTGTGCCTGTTTTCCATACAAGGTGCCTGGAATAACAATCCATCTGCACGCCAGTTCCAGGCCATCTTCCGCCGTCTGATGGTTCGGTGTTTCATAGTGAGACAGGCAACGTGGCAGCCCAAGATCACACTGTGTCCCTGTCTGCGGTAGAGATGTCCTCTGCTGAAACTGCTGAAGAGCACCCATCTCCATTCGCCAACATTTCGGCTGTTGTGAGTGACCACAGCTATCTTCCCACTCGGTTTGGTGGTCTGGTGGAAAATGCGCTGGTCTACATCGCAGGATTTGTAGTCCGGCAGATTCTGCGAAAGCTATCCTGTGATGTGTGCCATGCAAGCTTGGTCAGAGATGCTGTACCTTCATCATTTGATGAGAGCTACCACCTTCTAGCCCTGAAAAACAACGGTGGCCTAGTGATTCCATCACAAGGCACAGTGAAGGTGCTGAGAGCTGCAGAGAGGGTGATTCGCCAAGCTTCAACAAGGCAAGCTCCAAAGGTGTCGACAGTCACCTACATCGTCCTGGAAGAGATTGGAACGGAGGATGTTTTTCAGCTTGGGGAACACATTGAGGAGACGCAGTTTGGCATCGACAACCATTATTCCAACTTGTTGTCATTGGTTGTGTCTGTGTTTCTGAAAATAAGACTACACCACATTGCCAAACTCACCTCTCTTGACCTGCAGAAAGGGAGCACGAGAAAGAAGCTCTGCAAAACAGTCCTGTTTCAGGGCTTTTAGCTCATTTAAACTTTCATGAGCAACTTTGTGTAAATATGGTTTGGGGCGGGGTGGTGTCATGTTCTTGTGTTTAACTTGAACATTTACATTTTTTATATAGATGTAGATTTTCATTTTTTCTGACATAGATATAGATATTCATTTTTACTGATATATAACAAATACCTATCATACATAACATATAGGCTATCAAATACCAGAATATTCTATTGTTGTTAAGCCTACAATGAATATTAAAATACGCTGAATCATGTGTCCGGTATCATATGACGTTTGCAGAAAAAAAAAAACTTGAAAATCAGTTTTGTATTCAGCGAGTTATGATTGATTAAATGCACTGACACTTCATTGCGCCTGCCAGACAGATTACACTGAGTGGAGCGGGTGACCGGTCCAAGATGGCGGCCCCACGGCTCTTCGCTCGTCAGCGCCAATAGAGAGGCGAAGTCACGCCCATCTACTTCTACGACTCGCAATTAAAGCGAAGAAGAAGAAGAAGAAGAAGAAGAAGAAGAAGAAGAAGAAGAAGAAGAAGAAGATCTCATAACTGATTTATTCCCTCCAATACATATAAGAGATTGCTCCAATAAATTCACTTTTACAAGATGCCTGTGTGCTTTGTACCAGGTTGTAATCACAAAAGTGATCATACCACTTGCTCGTTCTATCGCTTCCCGTCTGATGAAAGGACCAGGAGTCGTTGGACCAAACATATCAGGTAATATACATGTTTTGCATGGAACATAGTCAAGTTAGCTACCTAGCTAGTAGCGAGCACGTTAGTTAGCATCACATTACTTAGCCTTGTCATTTGTATTAGCCTTAACATGAAGTAAACCAAAATTTAAACAGTAAGAGTAGTCATGATGGTAAGTATTTTGTGAAACATTTGAAGAGTAGCCTATCGCCCCCTCCACCAGGTGCTAAGGGGGCGGGAGGTAATGCCACATTAGCATCGGCGATCTTTTCTACTTAATGCTATCTGCACAAATGGTTAACATTGAACATTAAAAGATCAGGCAGTTCGGGGAGAGTCGAAGGAAGGCAGGCAGGCAGCTTTGCATGACATTCTTCTGGACGTGTTTCATTGTGATGATAGTGAGGGTGAGTCAATCTGTTTGTTGGAAAGACAGTAGTTGAGTGATTACTGAGAGAAAATTATTAAAAGAGATAATTATTCAAAGTGTTGTTACTTTAAAGTGTTGTTACTGACCTTTTTCTCTTTTATTTTCTTTACCTCACCTGTAACTGCTGAGACCCTGATGAACACACTGGACTGACCTGCTCTGGCAACCTGATTTCCACTGTACGTAATAGTATTTGGTTATGGTACATTATTTATATACATCAAAGGTACAATGCACCCCCCAGAGACACACATGTATTGTGTGATATTTTGCATAGGTCATGTGAAATCATCTTTACATACTAGAAAACTGTAGGAGCGGAAACTTGTTTTGAAATTGAATTTTTAATATCCGATAATAAAGTTGATCTGTTTTCTTTATTCTTCTCTCTTCCCAGCTCCATCCATCACCATTCTCTGTTCCTGCAGGTCCTGCTTGCTAATCAATGCTCATATTTTTTTACACAATTACAAATAAAGTCAATGTATTGTATGACATGAAGTTGTGCTTCATTCTGAGTCAATAATACATTAATTCTGCCTTCAACTGCACAATGATTGTGGACTGCACCGACATCCATGTATCTGCCCCCCAGTAAGATGAACCAAGCAAAGAGGGTCACCATCATGCCCAAGGACATCCAGCTGGCCCGCTGCATCCGCGGAGAGAGGGCTTAAACTGACCTGAGACCAGCACACCCAAACACAACGGCTCTTTTAAGAGCCACCTACAGTTTCAAAGAGTTGCAATCCTACGTTATTATAATGATTAAACTGGTTCATGTATCACTTAGTTTACTGAACCGTGATGAATGAAAGAAATTAGTGAGGTAGTGGTTTACTGAAGTTACAAAGACATTAATATATGAGTAACAGGTCAGTGTAAACACAGGCTTCTGTCAATTATGGATCATTCAAACTAAATATCTAATAAAGTTCTAAAATAAGTATTCGGTATATTCCTTGATAGCTTTTGGAGAAGGTTGTTTTTAAGTTTACTAAAATCTATCGTTTCAACTCTTTCACTTTATAAAAAGGGAACAGGTGAGTAGAGCATCATTGAGTTTCTTATTCTGTCGGTAAATTATCCAAATGAATGTTTTTCATTGTTTTAGTCAACCCTAAACAAATTAATTGTACCTTTTTAATAATGACCTTACATGGTAGGCAAAGTTAAATTAACTTCAGAAAATCAAATCTGTTCTGAGAAAACAAAATAAATGTTTAAAGATAGGAACTTGCCATCCCACTGAAAAACAGTCCGGAGAGATTTAAAGGCGTAGTTGTAGTTCAGTCCAACGTTTCATTTGGATTCATTTTTCCAACAGTCAACTATTTTCATAAAGAATATATATATTTTTCAAAGTCAACTTTATTGTCAATCTTACTCAGTTTGTGTTTATAGACAGAGAGATCAAAAAGACTTTTAAATAAAAATAAAATTATACAATTTACAGATATGTATACAAATATATATATATATATCCTATATACACCATCATGTATAATGATGGTGGACACTACACCTCCAGCAGGGCAGATGGCTGCACAAGTCCATCGGGGGATGCTCCCAAAACACCCGACTCACTCACAAAGAGACCAGACTCAAACACTGTCATCCGATAGGCCTGCACAAAAGCCTTCACCCCTTCGGCCTCGTCTACAACCCCCCAGTTGACAGCCATGACTCCGTCCAAGTTGTACCCCCCGAGCACCCTCTTCATGAGGGACGTGCATGGACTGGATGAAAGTCCCGACCGCAGCACAGCACCACAATTGCTGGCTGTCAACCTGCCCTGTCTGTGTAACTGCCACTGAGGATTTGTCCGCTGTCCTACGGTGGCTGTCTGGATGGCAGCTTGCTGGTCTCTGCTCAGTCGCATTGAGGCAAGAATTGCCTCAAGCCCCCGACCCCCATGCCCCTTCACCAGCTCCGGCACGGTGACAATGGCCTGATGTTGAGGCCGCGGCTCTGGCTCAGGTGACAAAAGCCATGCCATGCCACACTGTGCGCCCCTCAGTGCAGACCTGAACCAGTCTACATCCTCAGTGGCGATGTCTCTGGCCAGTGGGTTGTATGTCTCCTCTCACTGTTGGTAAAGTTGAGACACCGGCTGGACTACTTTTTAAGTGCCAGGCTTCCTCCACTGGCACTCAACATCTGTGGAGCTGTACAAATAAAGGAAGTACCATTTGTTAGCATGCTATAATAGATTGAATGAGCAATAATACAAGGATGGTCCGGATCTGGGGGTGGGAGGGTTTATTTTTCCATAGTTCTGTCCTCTTGTCTGATTGTTGTTATTGTTTGTTTTTTCTGTATTTTTTGTAATTTGTGTTGTACTGGTTGTGATTGTACATTGTATTTTTCTAAATGTGTATGAATACATTTTTGAAAAACATTTGATCAACAATAAAAAAGGATCTGGTCAGGATCTAGACTCAGTGTGTAGTTTATGAATTAATCAATGCTCTCTACATTAGGAAAACACATACCAGTGTACCAGAGGGAGTCACACACAGCTGTGCCTAGATAACCAAACGGCCGTCTTTGTGATGGTGACGCGTATTGTGCGAGACCAGAGACCTGTAGTTCACTAAGCGGTTTCACACAAAAAAATGTGTAACTTCACAGTTTTACGACACATTTTTATTTTTTTGACTTGCAAAATATTTTTTTAAATTGACAAACATCATATGTGTCATTCGTGGCACAATTCAAACGGGATCAAAAGATAACTTTTCTCTCTCCATTGACTTCAATGTATAATTTTCCGCTTCCGGGGTCCCATGGAGGCTCCCGGAAAGGGAGGGACTTCGCCTCTCTATAGGCAGTAGTGGTAGATGCGGCGTCTACTCTTTATATGTCTATGTTCTCTATGGGAACGCAACCATGGTGTGGTCTCAAACGATAGCTGAGGATTCTGGGTAGTGTAGTGTCTTCTGCCATCCAAAAACCCCGAAAAAATATTTGTTTCTCCGAATCGAAAGGGGAAATACAAAAGCATTGTACACAATTTCAACCAATCAATGTTGTGTAATTAACAAGGATAATATTTTGTTTTTTAGTTGATGAGTAGTGCAGATATCACTGTAAAATCAATCGACAGTAAGGAGAATACTTACTTCCTGGTGTAAAATTCTCCGTTATCCAATGGGAATGGACGCTCACATTCCTCTCCGTAATACAATAAAGGGGACATGATCTAATCGGAATATAATGTTCTTTTAAATAACATTAACTAAAGGGAACAATCTATTTGACACAGCTGAAGCTCTGGCCTTCCTTAAAAACTAACTAATTTAATAAAAATCACAGTTGCATTACACACAATGCACTGTTTTTTGAGAAAAAAATTCGTAACTAATGTAATTTTTACATTCTGACGAAAAAAAATTATTATGAATACAAATAAAATAAAAGAAGCCTCCCGTGAGTTACTACAAGCTATAAAGTAGATTTTAAAAACGTTTTATAGAATAAAAGCTCACTCCTGGACGTTGTAGAAATGCGTGTGCAACACGACAAAGCAGCCTCATTCACTTTACATTGGCGTTGTTTGCGTGGTGCAGACACGTAAATGTAG
>NC_047507.1:39384420-39399420 GCF_902827115.2 Pseudochaenichthys georgianus | reverse complement strand
TGAAGGACCTTTAGACCGGTCTGTCTCTCTTTCAGTGATGGAGCGTACAGTGAGCTGTCTCTCTGCCTGACCATCTGTCTCACTGACTCTCGTACTTGTTCTGCTTGCTGCTGTCTCTCTGTCTAACAGCATCTAACTTTACTGCTGACTCACTGCCTGCCTTTCAAAATAAAAGTGTCGTCTGTCGTCTGTCTCATTCACATCTCTCTTTTTTGCAGTATGAAAAAACACACACACGCGTAGGAAGGTCTCTTTAGAAGTCAATATTGTTTTGGCATGAAGAAATAGTCACAGTTTAAAGACAGAAACTGCAGCACTGGATAAGCCTATTACGGTGTGTGTGTGTGTGTGTGTGTGTGTGTGTGTGTGTGTGTGTGTGTGTGTGTGTGTGTGTGTGTGTGTGTGTGTGTGTGTGTGTGTGTGTGAGGTTTTGGGACTCGTTGATTACTCATCACCCAGATAAGACACAACGACACACACACACACACACACACACACACAAACACACACACACACACACCCACATACACACACACACCACACACACACACACACACACACACACACACACACACACACACACACACACACACACACACACACACACACACACACACACACACACACACTGGCAGTAAAGCCTGTGTGACTGATAGGGTTTCCTAACACGGCAGCTCAGTTCTGACTCGGTTGTTTTATCTGTGTGTGTGTGTGTGTGGGGGGGGGGGGGGGGGGACATGCTGGTTCACTAATTTATATTATTTTAATTTTATTTTATTTCCGCGTCCCTCACCCTGTTGTTTTCCACTTTCTCCTTTTTTTTCTTTTTTTTCACATTTTCTCTTAAATCAAACTTTCTCCTCTTTGGCCGCATTTAACCCTCATTAGTTTTTCTGTCCTTCTTTTCTTTTCATCCCCTTCTTCTATTCTAATCCCTTCTATGATATCTTGTGTCATGTTTCTCATCACTTATTTTGCTCATTGCATTTATTCCATCCTCCCCTTTACACCCCCCCCCCCCCTCTTTCTGTCTGACACTACACCTCTCCTTACATCCTCCGCCCTCTCTGCTTCTTCATGCTCCATCTACCCCCCTCCCTCCCTCATTATTCGGTATAATCGGTTGTCTAGACAGAAACTCCCCACACAGATCACACCTGAGAGGAGAGAGATGGAGGGAGCAGAGAAAAAAGGAGACAAAGAAAACAGATGAGACGGAGGAGAGGAAGAACAGAGGTGATAAAATAATTTGCCTCCCAGAGCTCGAGAGGAAAAGCTGTCTGAGACATAAGGCAGAGAGGAGGAGAGAGCGTGAGAGAGAAAAGGAGGGGGGCTAGAAAAGAGGAGAGACAGAGGAAAGGGGTTGAGAAGCACACACACACACACGCACGCCACACACACACTCACACACACACACACACACACACACACACACACACACACACACACACACACACTTCGAGAAACTGCAGCTCGACAATAAGAAATACATGCATTAGATTTGCTGTCTAGACAGGTTAAACGTCTGTGTGTGTGTGTGTGTGTGTGTGTGTGTGTGTGTGTGTGTGTGTGTGTGTGTGTTGTGTGTGTGTGTGTGTGTTTGTGTGTGTGTGTGTGTGTGTGTGTGTGTGTGTGTGTGTGTGTGTGTGTGTGTGTGTGTGTGTGTGTGTGTGTGTGTGTGTGTGTGTGTGTGTGTGTGTGTGTGTGTTTGTGGGTGTCATCACGATAAGAGGATGTCATCATTGACATGCTGGCGCGCACTGATGAGTTCCTCCAATGGTCAGGGCTGGAGGTGAAGCGAGCTAAGTGTGCCGTACTCCATGAGCGCCGCAGTGGAGGCGACCGCTGGTATAAGGCCAAGAACGACAAGCCCCCCGCCTTTCTTGTAATGGGCCGACCCATTAAGGTGTATTCCCGTAATGAGACCTACCCATACCTTGGCCACAGGTTTAACATCGCTGGCGAGTGGGGGGAGCAGGTCGCGGAGCTCACTGCAGAGTTTCTCCATCGTCTCCACCTGATTGACTTGTCCCCCCTCCCCGTCCTCATGAATTTCCAGGCTGTGAGAGAGGTGGCTTTGGCTACAATTCAACATCTCTTTGCCAATGTACACATCCCTCTCAAGGCACTGAGAGAAATGACAAAGAAAACTGTCCAGCTGGTCAGAAAGTGGGTGGGCCTCAACACACACTCCACACGGGGCATCATCTTTCTCCCATGTGGAGAGGGAGGGCTGGGAGTCCCCAATGTCGAGTGGACCTACATAGCCACCAGGCTAGCCCACCTGATCCACATGCTTAACAATGATGATGTCACCGTAATAGAAATGGCCAGGGCCTCTCTCCTGCTGGATCTACAAAGAGGGAAGATCCCCCTGGCCAGCGCAGACCAGAACAACTTCCTCGGCTTCAGGAGGAAAGACTCTGGGAAACTGGACTCTCAGGCCAGGGGCTTCGGGGTCTGGTCTGACTGGCCAGATCTCAATGACCTCTGCAATCGGACTGGAGTCCAGCTGAAATGAACAAGACTCAACACACAGAGTCCCCGTCTCTGAAGAACTGATCACTGACCCCAGTGTGGTTGTGAAGGCCGACATCACAGCACCTCAGGAAGAGACTGTGGAACTGCACAGAGACTCTACAGGGAGGGTTCTGCTCAGCATGAAGCCGTCTGAGGTCAGGCAGCACCGTGTGGACTCAGACTGCAGGGAGGGTTCTGCTCAGCATGAAGCCGTCTGAGGTCAGGCAGCTCTGGTGTGGACTCAGACTGCAGGGAGGGTTCTGCTCAGCATGAAGCCGTCTGAGGTCAGGCAGCTCTGGTGTGGACTCAGACTGCAGGGAGGGTTCTGCTCAGCATGAGCCGTCTGAGGTCAGGCAGCTCTGGTGTGGACTCAGACTGCAGGGAGAGCCTGTTTGGGGTTTGCTGACCACTCAGTCTCACACTCAGTGTTTAAGAACGCCGCTGTTGGTGAGGATGTTCTGACATTTACCATCAAAGCAAGACTGCAGGTATCACCCACTGAGTACACTCTGTCCACCTGGTACCCTCGCATCCACACTCCATTCTGTTGAAACCATCAGGATTCACAACAACACCTAGAATCCACTGCACACATAACAAATGGATGTAATGCATACAAACGCCTGTACATAGCCGTCATGACCGTATTGTGGACATTGTGTCTGATGCGGTACGAAACATCTTACCATCTAGCGCAGCAATGTACAAGCACGCTAGAGTGCTACCACAATGGTTTGGTTTTACCAATGATGCCTTTGCTAGAATCCCAAATACACCTGATGTTGTTTGTGTTGACACCAACCGCAGGGAGGTGCTAATATTAGAAGTAGGCTGTGCCTTTGACCTGTGCATGGACCAGGCTTTCCAGGACAAGTATATCAAATACCAACCACTGCTCGATGTGACAACCAGCTTTGGGTACAAGTGTAGATATAGCATACTTGTATTCGGAAGTCTTGGCCATGTACAGTGGCGACTGGTCATTAGGGGCAGGTGGGGCACAGCCCCACCTAGTGTCAGCAGAAAGTATTAAAATAATGATTACAACAAAATGCAAAAAATAAATTAAAAAATATATAAAATATATTTTAAGATCATGTTTAATCATCTGATTCGTCTGTACATTGCTGTTTTAGTATGTGTTCTTCTAATTAGTGTCTACAGTGTGTGCCTATTGAGCTGTTAGAGCCATGTGGGACAAAACCTGATCCTGCCCCTCCCTCTGACTGTCTAAGTGAACGGTGACTGCAAAAACTACACTGCGCATGCTCAGAGTATTTTCCTATTTAATGTGTGTGGCAAAAAATAATGACCATAGGGGCAAAGTGCTGCCATCCCCACCATACGTCATCTCACATCATTCAGAGCTGATTGGCTGTAAGTACGTGTGCTGCGAAAAGTGTGGTGTGTGAAGAGGAGGAGAGAGAGCTGCAGTGAGGCGTCCTAAAACCAGGAAGTAAGCTGCGCATGACTTCCCTCCACAAAAAAGCAACGAGATTTCTCCATAGCATTTTAGAAAATAGGTCAAAATAAGATCTGTGGGAAACGTAGCTGTTTGATAAATGCACGTTTTGTTCAGCCGGATAATATCCACATGTCTACCCTACTTTTATCATTTTCGAATCAAAAATCTATTGATTAGATTAATGATAGACTTTTGAAACTACAAGAAGATAAGGAGGACTTTTACAAAAAAGTAATAGAGATTTTTGTCCAGAAGGATAGGCAAATGGACTTAATCTTCAAGTCAAGGTAAGACTGCAATTTTATTGAACATGCGATCTTACTAAGAGAGAACAATTCAATATTTAAATGATAAAATTACATTTTTTTGGGTATCCTTCTGTTGAACTGTCTGTTTAAAAGTAATTGAAGCATCAGACAAAAAAAGCTTTTGAAAATAATATTATATTTTGATTTAATATATTTGTAAACCTGAAGAGTCAGTGCCAGTGCCTCACCAGCCATGAACCTCTCTGCAGAAGCTTATATATAGACATCTGAGTTTGTTGTGCCCCACCACTTTTGTACATATAGAAACGCCACTGGCCATGTATATAAATGCACCATGACTGGTCTGAGAATTGCTGGAATGTCAAAGAGAAAAGCCAAACAAATTGCCAAATATTGCTCTGTTTCAGCTATTAGCCGTGTGGAGAAGGAGGTGCTATGTGTTCCCTTAAGGCTGCTGCTTAGCCGTGTGGAGAAGGAGGTGCTATGTGTTCCCTTAAGGCTGCTGCTTAGCCGTGTGGAGAAGGAGGTGCTATGTGTTCCCCTAAGTGTGCTGTGCTGCTTAGCCCTGATATATTTGATTCCCTGTCTTATGTAATATAATTTGTGGAACCAAATAAAGTATTCAAATGTGTGTGTGTGTGGGTGTGTGTGTGTGTGTGTGTGTGTGTGTGTGTGTGTGTGTGTGTGTGTGTGTGTGTGTGTGTGTGTGTGTGTGTGTGTGTGTGTGTGTGTGTGTGTGTGTGTTTGTTTGTTTGTGTGTGTGTGTTTGTGTGTGTGTGTGTCACGATTCTCATGTTATGTCACGTTTGTAGTTTTGTCTGTGTTGGTGTTTTTTTTGTCTTTGGGTTTCCTGTCTTATTGTGTAAAGTGTTCACCCCCGTTTCCTGCCGGTCTGCTTTCTGTCTGTTTCCCTCCCTGATTACCCGATTGTGTTCACCTGTTGTCTTTGTGTTTCTCCTCCCCTGACCAGCTGTGTCTTGTTCTGTGATTACCCTTCTGTGTATTTAGTCTAGTCTTCCCCTGTGTTCCATGTCGGTTCATTGTTTCCCCTCCATGTCATTCCACGGTCTGTGTTCCTTGTGCTGCTCATTGGTTTTGGATATTTTGGATTCTGCCTTGTTTTTGCCACAGCTTTATTATTTAATAAAGCTCGCTTTTCGTTATTCTGCATTTGAGTCCTACCTGCGTCACCCAAGCGTAACAGAATGAACTGACCAAATTTGGACTCAGCAGATTTTAATGTTTTGGCCCCACAGGCGGAATGTCTTGGGTACTCTCTGGAGTACATTTTTTACACCTGGAAGAACGCCTCATCTAGACGGGGTAAAGAGGCTGCTTTGAAGAAGGCACGCCGGGAGGTTGCTCGCAAGCCCTGGCTCAGGAGCTTGTTGCCTGAGTGGCTACAAACCTTTACAAGGAGCCCTGAAGAATTGTCACAAGCTTCTAACCCTTTCCTGGGATCCGACTACTGTCCTGTTGAAGGTCCACAGAGTTTCCAAAAAGCCTCTAGGAGACGCAGGGCCAGGATTCCAGCCCGTGCTCCAACAGCCATGATCCCGGCTTCAGTTCCGGTTTCCACAGCAATGGATCCATGCACCAGTACCGGCCCGCCGAGCTATGTTTCCTTGCTCGATTACCTGGCCCACACAGCCATGGTCCAGGCCTCTGTTCCGGTTCCAGCGGCTCCAGTTCCAACCTCAGACCTTTTCTCAGGAACCCGTCTGGCGTTTGGAGGTCCACGGAGCCTCCAAAAGGTCTCTGGAAGATGCAAGGCCAGGATTCTCCAAGCCGTTTATGACAGAGTGAATACTCATACTATACAGAGATGCTGTATGAGAACCAATGCGATTTTGGAATATTTCACAATCAACCTCAACAATGGAATTATGATCAGTAGAAATGGCCATGACATGGGACCTTTAAACAAAAATACAATGCTTGGAAATTACTGTGTTTTATTTTACAGTTATAACACTACTGCTGTAACAAAAAATAAAGTAATTATATATTACTGTGTTTCATTTGACAGTTTAAACACTATTACCGTAAACACAAAAACAGTACTTGGAAGTTACTGTGTTTCATTGAGAAGCCCCTCAATGCAGTGCGCAATACCTCAACATGGGCGGGAGCTCAACATGGGCGGAGCCTCAACGCCCCTCCTTCTCAACCTTTGAGGCACGTGACGTCCCGACTCCTGTGTTGTGTACTTACAAAAGTAACATATATCTGTGGGTGGTGAAGGAGATATGGTTGGACAACTAGTCCGCTTTTCCAAATCTCCGCGCGTCCCTAAACAAGCTTATATCTTACAGGAAGGAGTCCAGAGCATACAATTAACCGTTAAACAATAATCCACTTTAATGGTAATATACAATGCAATACAATCAATACATTACCATACAAAACCATATCATTTCATATGCATAATGTCAGAAGTGGGCCCACCCCTGGCCCCTGCCCACGGGCCGCCACGACGTTCCAGTCCGAGCGGCGCGAGAGGAGAGAGACAGAACAGCAAGCTGGATAGGCTTTCATACCAATGATACAGGAAGGGGTGGAGTTTAAGGACAACTGGTCGTCTTTTCCAGTCATCTCAAACAAACACCTCTGACCCTCACTGTCTCCTATTTCTGCAGCCTCCACACATACACGCATCCCCCCCACATTCCAGAGACCACAGTGGGGTCTTGCTCCAGCTCCCCCACAGCAATAAAACCCTTAACAGGCCTTTGTCTACCGCCATTTTAGTCCTCACATTTATGAAAGGATGAAACAGATAAATCAATATAAAACACAAACACAGGTATTGTTTGAACAGTATTCACTTAACTGCTACTATTTGATAATTAACAGAGGAACTCAAAGGACCTCCTTTAATATCTGGAAATTGCAACAAGACTTTCTGACATTTTCAAATGTAACACACTTCTTAAATATCAGATGCTGCAATCCCCCTTTTGCACTCTCCTAAAAGAGTGCAACTTACACAAGGCACTTGAAACATAACTATTGTCATTCCTCTCCAATATCATCAGAAACTGAGATCCAAAGTATTTGAAATCGTGAAGGAACAGAACATCACTTCCCATGGCAGTGAAGGAACCATGAGGGGGCAGCTGAGTGCCAAGAAGCAGTCTCCTGGTGGTGAATCATCAGCCCGCCTGCCCGCCCCCCCCCCCCCCAAGGAATAGCCCACACGACAGCTGATAGGGAGGGGGAGATGCGGCTTTCCCTTCACGGGTGGAACTGATCAGAGAGAAGTAGACTCCTCTGCTGCCTCGACAAGTCCCCCAGCCCACTGCCAGCCTCGACAAGTCGTCTGCTGCCTGGATGTCCTTGAGGTCCTTCCCCGGTCCGATGATGATGCCTCCTGGGACGACTGCTGGATGGATGTCCTCGAGGTCCTTCCCCGGTCCGATGATGATGCCTCCTGGGACGACTGCTGGATGGATGTCCTCGAGGTCCTTCTCCTCCAGTCCGCTGATGACAGCATCCGAGTCGACCTCCATGACGAGAGCCAGATCCGTCCTGATGTCGTCTAGGGTCCTCGCAGGTGTTTTCCCCTGCCGCACACTGGCTCCCGTGGTACCAGTTGTCCCCCTTTCCTTGTAGGCGGACGGCATGGGATGTCCTCTGGGTCACTCGGTCGGGGCCGGAGAGCCTGGGGTTGACAGTCAGCCTCCTGCGTCTCGGGTCCCCCTTTTGGCATCCACAACCTGTGTGGAGAAATCTGATACAAATCCCTCAAGCCTACGCTCCGGGCTCTGGGGCCCTCGGCTGTTTGACCCACCAGTGCCTGGCCACTTGGAGCCTGTTGGTGGGGTGTCTTAAAACAACAGACGTCTGTGCACAGGTTTTCTAAATTAATTGTGCAGCTTCAGAATCTTAATACTTGGACTGTGCCCACTAAATAAGAACCCCAACATCTTTAGGTAAACTAAATAACATATTTCAATAGCTCTGAATTTCTGACAAGCATCTGTATTTATTTTTAAATGAAATCCCTGAGATCCCATTAAAAATCTAAAAATATGATTTGAACTGCTAATGTTTCTGGTAAAGAAACACACTAATGTTATGGATTCAAAAACAACCAAAATCACAATACTAACAAAGTGAATGGCTTCCTGGTGATACTGCTTCTACCCGTCAGTGCTTAGATATTATCCTACTGAAAAAATGAATACAGAATTCCAACAAACTGTCATCAAATGTCTTTCTATTACAAATGTAGATGAAATGTATATCCCCATAATGACCTAAACAATAAAGTCTATGGCTTTTACTTCTTTACCAGACTAGTTACATGATGTTGTCTGTTGAAACATTACTCACAGGTCAGCTTCTTCAGTATTCCATTCTGGACTTACATCTCTCCCAGCAGCCCCTTGGCCACTGATTCTTTATCTGTGTTACCTGCTATAATTCAATCAATATTAGAGACATGTCAACATTCATCAAACAGTGTGTTATCCCCAAATATGGAGCAGATCAATTCTAAAACTGTCAATCAATGGTCAGATTGAACAATGGAGTTGGGCAGCAGGTTCCTTTCAGTCCCTAAATGAAAAATGTACATTGTAAAGTTTACACTCCCCCTTTTTTACACATTATCTCATGTGTAAACAAAAACCTGTATGGGAAGAAAACCTTCAGGTCATAATGGATTATAAGACAATACCAAACATTTTCCCAAATGTACATCCATAATTTCCTCAGTAAACACTTCAGTGAAATGAAGTGTTTTAATAATGCAGTTGCACTGATCAGGTGCAGACATACACACACTCACACTCACACTGTCAGGTCGTAAAGTCAGGTTTGGTCAGGTTTGGTCAGGTTCACCCCAGAGTCAGTCATTGAGAGTGCCTTCCCAAGTTACCCTGTCGGTCAGAGTCAAAGGTCAGTTGGTCTCAGTATTTTTGGCCATGTGTCGTGCTCTGCAGAGACTTTCCAGCACAGGCCAGCATCCTCCGTCTATAAAAATCTGTATATATGGAGCGCCATCATTTATGAATTCACAATTACAACTATAATGTTCAAGATATCTCCAACCCCTCCTTGCTGTTTCCCACATTCCCTGAAAAGTGTCTAGCCAAAAAATGTCACTTCCTTATTGTACTACTACTATTACTGCAATTCATTTACACCTAATCAATATCAACACGTCTAATAGATGTAATTCAGAAACGTGTGTACATCACTATTATCTTGTGTAAAAACATTACTAGGATCTGTGTAGCTCTGCTATGCATTTCATAGCTCATCTTCAATTCTGGTGCACTTAAAGAACAATGTTACCCTCTTTAACAGTGCGTGGAACTCTGGGTGTCTGAACATGAAACCAGTACCTCAAATTGAAATACTATATTTTGTTTAGAACCAGCTTTCCCTTCAACATGACTTATATAAATAAATATTTATCTGATCTTATAGAGCTGTTACTAAAACTCTCCCTTTGAACTGATCAATACTGTAACAAATTAAAACACTACCAAATTCACACACGAATAAAAAGTCCAGTGCATACTTCCTTCATGCCCCCCCCCCCCCCTTTTCCTATCAGTGTGTTTTAGACTGATTTTCCACTTCACTTTAATAGTTCTCCTCTTTTCCGCTATTTTTATTTACCAATTGACTAATTTATAGTCAATACATCTTCTTATCTTCACTTATTTATATTTATCTTTTGTTCACGATAACAATGGTATAACAACCACACGTCTTCAATTCTGGTCCACCTAAAAATCAATGTTAAACTCTTTAGCAGTGTGTGGAACCCTGGATGTCCGAACATGCAACAATTACTCCCTCCTTTATCAAGGATTTAAAAACAGAAGTCATTTCATATTTCCTATGGTAATAACTATGCTACAATGGTGAAATCAATTATTTAGATTGGAATACTATATCTGGCTTGGCACCCGCTCTCCCTTTAACATTATCCATACAGATAAAGATTTGTCTTATAGAGTGGTTCCTAAAACTATCCCACTACTTTATTCACACGTGAATAAAAAATGTCAAAGAATATTTTGTTAACATGATGAAAAGATTGAAGAATATGGTTGTACTCTGTCATGTCTCCCCCTTTAACCCTCAGTGTGTTCTCATTTTACCCTAATAGTTTACTGCTATTTTTTATTTAATAAATCTTTCTGTCTTTACGTATTTATGCTTTAAATGTGCGTTTTGTGAATAAGTGTGTTTATGTGTAAACTCACTCATTCCCGTTTTCCTTTTCTCCTCCTCTGGTTTTCTCAAGCCGTGACCCCGGCCTCCTCACTTCTAATCGACCATGCCAACTCCTCTGATTCTGTGTTCTCTTCAGTCCATCAGCTGTAACTTCATCCGCTGTAACTCTTTTAGGCAGCCATTGGCCCAGTTACATCTGCATCCCCCATCATGCCAATGTTCTTGCACTGCTTTGCATTTCATCTCCTCCTTCACAGTCTCTCTGCTGTTTTTATGGAGGGCGGATTCTGCTCTCATGTCCCACACTTTGCTCTTGTGCCAAATGTCGTGGCTCAGCTTGGAACTTCATGGCCCCGTCTGAGGGACTGATGAGCGTAGATCTCTGCCTGTCAGCATGCTGTTTGGTTCTGGGTGCCACAGGTGGAGATAGTTCTGGCTGCAGTCTTGTTGTTGTTGTTTCAGCTCTGGTTCTCTGTCTGTTCGATGGAGAAGGAGGAGTCTCCTGTTGGGTTAGGTCTTTTGTCTGCTTGGAGGGTCGGGATCGTAGCCTTTTCTAACTCAGAGGGGGAGTCCAGGTCTCGGGACGCATTACCTATAAAAAAAATCTAGCACACTGAGGTTAAATAAATCCAACCCTTTCCACCCTGCCTCTTTCTAATTATACTATCTGTCTTAATTGTTAAATACCATCTAAACAACATAATTGATGTCTACTAATGATATCACAAAAACTTACTCTAAAAATTGTTTCATCCATTGCTACATATTTACCCAACATAACTCTTTCAGGAAACCATTTGCTCCTATACATTGAAAAACGTACATGTTTCCAGCATCACATATTCCACACACTACGAAAGAACATCTACATATTTTCTCCAATATTTTAAGCTAGTTTCTATAGCAAGATTATCATGTGTGACATAATAATCAGATGTCTTGTTTGCTAACCAAGAATATTAAACTTTAAAATCTCTTTTGGCCAGTTGAAGTCCTGCTTACTTCATCTTTAAACTCTTCTTTAATTTGAAACCAAAAAAGGTCTTCCTTCTCCACCATGATCCTATCTCTATATCAAAGTCCAGACAAACTGATGATTTATCTTTAGAAACCATGAGGAATGACTCATAAAACACTATTCTCCCTTACTTCAGTTCTAAATCAAATGAGCCAGACAGGAAACTCCCTTTAACCACTTGCTTATTCTATTATCTAAGTTGTGTTACAAGCAGGTTAGATCTGTAATGAATTAAAATCAATATTTAAAGTTAAATATATTGTTAAGCAAATTACAGCGGCCTTTGGCTTTTATTTTGAAAGGCCGTTCCAGAACAGTGAGTTCGATTTCTAGAAACACGACAAGTTAACAATCGTTCTAATGCATTAACTATAGTCGTGAAAGAGACAAGGAGGGGGAAGGCGTGTGGAAGCAAGCAATGAACTGAAAATGCCACCAATCCTCTGTTTTAACGTGATGGCGGACATTGAAAACCGAAGCGGGCATAAGCACCCCTGTCTTTTGTACCATTACATTTACCAACATAAAACAAGGTCTTTACTAATCAACAATGACAACCTACAGACAGCTCATTTATTGAAATATACAAGCCTTTTCTTTAGCTCCCCGTTTGATTCCATTTAAAATCAATCTATGTTCCCTTTTGACTTCGCTTTTATTTATCTGACTTAATTAATATGTGTTCACTTGTCTATTGTCGTCGTTAACGTGCTTCCCCCCCTTTCAGCCACTAGATGGCAGCAGCAGAGCACAAATGAGCTTCACTCCTCTGAGTGCATTATCTGTGCTCACACAAGTATTTTAGGTAAAAATCACACAGATTTATTCCCCGTACAGTTTGTCCAGCTTTATAATGTGATGTTTATTTCAACAGGCAGACCAAACCATGAACAGTGCTTCAACACACAGGAATGTGACCATTCCATGGAGCTTAAACGCCCAGGTTTCAGCGAGCCTTTTATAACACGTTTGCTTTTCAAATTAATGTTTACAGACAAGGGAAACACCGGTCCCGTCACAATTACGGTGACGTTTGCGTTTTCTCCCCTGACTTGAACAAATAGCAGACCGCTGGCACTTTAGCTTATGGCCTCCGTCTGCTATTGAACCTCAGTTTTAAACGGCGATTCGATCTGAAATATCGAATTTCCAGGCTTCGTCGTGCAGGAATTTCACCAGCCAACCCACGAACTGCACCGTTTCCACGCCACTCAGGAATAAACTACCTGAAATCCACGCTAAACCGCCTCATATCTCGTCACGCAGGACTCTCTGTCTACCTTGCGATCAACGTTCACGTGTTTTATATAACTTTCCTAACATAGTAAAAATATGCATTGTATATTCCATTTAAACTTCAAAAACACTCTGAAACGCCTACAGACAATCCTACAGTTTTGTTACCTTATATGTTATTTGTAGCTGCAGGGCTGCGATTGTCTGAGGTGTCTAAAGGTGTTTGTTCCTGACACAATCCGGTCGCCTGAATCCTTCCACAGCTCTGTTTATTCAGAAACGTCGGGTCACCATTTGAAGGAGATATGGTTGGACAACTAGTCCGCTCTTCCAAATCTCCGCGCGTCCCTAAACAAGCTGATATCTTACAGGAAGGAGTCCAGAGCATACAATTAACCGTTAAACAATAATCCACTTTAATGGTAATATACAATGCAATACAATCAATACATTACCATACAAAACCATATCATTTCATATGCATAATGTCAGAAGTGGGCCCACCCCTGGCCCCTGCCCACGGGCCGCCACGACCTTCCAGTCCGAGCGGCGCGAGAGGAGAGAGACAGAACAGCAAGCTGGATAGGCTTTCATACCAATGATACAGGAAGGGGTGGAGTTTAAGGACAACTGGTCGTCTTTTCCAGTCATCTCAAACAAACACCTCTGACCCTCACTGTCTCCTATTTCTGCAGCCTCCACACATACAAGCATCCCCCCCACATTCCAGAGACCACAGTGGGGTCTTGCTCCAGCTCCCCCACAGCAATAAAACCCTTAACAGCCCTTGGTCTACCGCCATTTTAGTCCTCACATTTATGAAAGGATGAAACAGATAAATCAATATAAAACACAAACACAGGTATTGTTTGAACAGTATTCACTTAACTGCTACTATTTGATAATTAACAGAGGAACTCAAAGGACCTCCTTTAATATCTGGAAATTGCAACAAGACTTTCTGACATTTTCAAATGTAACACACTTCTTAAATATCAGATGCTGCAATGGGAGCCCCTCCTTCTCAACCTTTGTAACATATTATATTATATATATTAACATATTATATATTATATTATTAATATATATATATATATATATATAATGATACCGGTAATATAATGATACCTTGAGGTGATGATGGCGAGTGATCTGTCGCCATGGCAACGGCATTTAAAATTGTAAAACTCAAATTAAACACATTAACAGCCTTCATAATAATATTTTAATGTCTATTTGCATGTTAATTGCATCAATTATTTCAGTTATGACTTCAAGAAAGGGCCTTTATTTGTTTTTTAATGTACATATATAATCACTGTATTTCAGAGGCACCACGGGTCGTGACGTCACAGGTCTCCGTCCTCCTCCTCGGACACAGCCCGACTCACCAGCACCCCCTGGTGGGGGCCAGGTCGTATTGCCCTCTGTGCCTGCTCACAGGCTTCACGAAAATCCCCTTGCACATACATCCCTTCATCCCTCCATCCCTTCTTCTTCTTCTTTCCTACCTTCAGCAGTCCACAGCAACCCAGCTTCTGCTTACCTTCCTCCTCTAGCAGCTAACCCCGTAGCAACAGCGCCTCACCCAGTGAGCAGACAATCCGGTCTCCCTCTCTCTGACCCTCGCAGCGAGCAGACGCTCCGGTCTCTCTCTCTCTGACCCTCGCAGCGAGCAGACGCTCCGGTCTTTCTCTCTGACCCTCGGCCACACGTTTCTGGTTCCAGAAACACTTCCACAACGTGTTGCTTACTTTGGGGATATGCTCAGAATATTATTCGAGCCATTCCTTCCGCATTGGCGCAGCGTCCACAGCAGCTAGACCGGGCATCTCTTATCCAACCATCTAGGCCCTCGGCCGCTCGTCATCCCAAGCGTATCACGCTTACATCCGCAACAATCTTAATGATCTCAGACACGCACACGCTTAAGTCAGCTGCTTTAATCCGACTCTTTTGGGGGCCCGTAATCAGCCCACGCAGATCATGCCGGAGACGGAACCCCCACTCTGAGTCTCCCACTGCATGGACCACAGCTCGTCCTCCCAGATCATCTCTTCACCCCCCTCATATCATTCACATGTTACTTCAATAAACTTACAAACATCACACTGTTGTGGCGTGGTTCCTGCTAGTGAAATGAGGTTAAATTGTTAACATAGGTTCAGGAGCATGGCCACGCCTATTTATATCCGGCAAAACTTCCGACCACTGCTTGTCTCCATCCTTTCAACCCCACCCTCCCTCTCCCTTCTACCCATACAGTTCCCCTTCCGACTCACACCGAGCGATCA